>NC_053023.1:740149254-740449254 GCF_003073215.2 Triticum urartu
ATAGCCAATTTGATCCCAAGGCAAAGAATAACCAGTTACACCAAATGATGCAGTCAAAACAGCCAAAACCACACCTGTGACCCAAGTTAATTCGCGGGGTTTTTTAAATCCCCCTGTGAGATACACACGAAATACATGCAGGATCATCATTAAAACCATCATACTTGCTGACCATCGATGAACTGATCGGATTAACCAACCAAAGTTGGCCTCGGTCATATTACTAAAACAACAATATTAAGTCTTTTAATGGCCAATATATGATTTTTTCCCCATAAAATCATTATGAATTACCATTATCATTGATATCGTCGCGAACGGCGAGCAGCGGCGGTCGCAGGAGTGGTCGACGAGCGGAGAAGACTGCATGTCTGTCGGGCTGGAGAACTCGAAAGGCTATTCACAACAGCCCCGTCACCGCTCGCGCACGGCTCGCCGGCCCCCTCTGCGAAGACTATTCCAGGAAGGGAAATGGTTCCAGGAAATGATTCCATCCCTTATGCACAGACCGACAAGGGCCAGATCGGAGCTGTTCGGCACCGGCGGCAGCCGCGGTAGGCCGGGGGCGACTACAGCATGCGGAGGAGTGGCAGGAGCCATAGTCAAAAGCAGAGGTGCGGTTGCAAGCATTGTGGATGCTGGATGGAGTGGCCATCGTCGCCGGCTTCCCAAGGCCCGCGCGCGAGGACATGATGCACGCGTTCTCCCTCCTGTATCTCCAAGCAGGAGGACGCCGGGGTACATCACAGGACGCAGAGACGGTGCCCGGCACAGGCAGAGGGTCAGCCACAGCCGCCGCAGCCTGCGGCGCGGACACGGGCCGGGAGCAGGGGTGAGGAGCCATGGCGCGCAAGGATGGCCGGGAGCGCGAGGGAGCAGAGCTCCGGGTTGAGAAGAGAGAGGGCGTGGTGGGGATCATGGATCCGGCCGAGGTGGATGCAGGGGTGGCCGGAATATGGAGATCGGGCGGCGCCGTCGGGCGCGCTCACTCGTCGCGAGCACGTTCGCGAGAGGTTTTTTTTTTTTTTGCTGGGGATCGAGAGGGCATCTTCTTTAGTGCCTCGTGTATGGTTTTCAAACCATTTCAGGAAATGGTTCCAACCCACAGATGGAAACTCAGTTTTAGTTCGGTTTGGGTGAAAAGTGAAATAGGTTTGGTTGGGTTGACGGGAATACAAATAGGTTTAGTTCGGTTTGGGTTGCCAAGTTTATCCATTCAGGTTTGGTTGGGGTATGGTGTAGTTTTCAAACTTTTCTCAGGATTATTTGTGGGTGAGCAGGACGCATACCGTGTGGTTGGAATTGTAATGTCGGAGGGCCAAGTCCGCGAGATCACAAATGTGGTAGGCGTCCTCTCCTCTGTCGTCAAACAAAACAAATTAAATAAACGAAACAAAACGGGGATTGTTGGCTGCACACGATCAATGGCCGCATCGACTGAAAATACATAAATTGCAGGGAGTAGCAAGGAAGGCATATATAGCAGTACGTACTCTTGGGTGTTAGGGTCAACAGCACGTCCGCTGTCCTTGAGTTGTTGAAGGCGAGCTGCAAACTGTTTTGAGACGGCGGCTCTACGCACATAACCAAGAACGCCGGCGCCGACGCCGTCGCCCTTAGGGAAGAGAACCAGGATCCCATTGATCGACCCGCCTTCCCTCCTCTGCGTCCTCGACGGGGCTGTTGTGATGGATTAATCCTGACCTCCTCTGCGTCGTCAATACGTCTGCTGATGGATCGATCACCCAATCGATCTAGTATATGTGCAGGAACCGATCAGGAATCCATGCGAACACTAGTCGGAATCGCGTCCTTTGTTAACGCTAAACATCTTCCCCCCTAAATTTCAGGATGGTGGGCCCATCCCCAACTGATGCCAGGATCAACCCGTAAACGCTCCGTATGTCATTATTGAATTGAAGCAATAAGAAACTTTTTTTTTTGAGAATTGAAGCAATAAGAAACTACTCCTCCATCGGTTTATCAGGCCCATGGTATTTTGGATCCAACTTTGACCATCTATTTGAGTAATATATATACTCCTAGCCTTAGTGGATTGGGTTTAGCTGGTGCTATGGGTATATCCAATAGGATTAACAGTCCAACCGTAGTCAGTTCCAGCAAAAGGCACTCATTGGGCCTGGCGGCACCCCTCGAAGGAGCCCGCCAAACTCTTTACTGCTGAAATTGATCCCTCGTTGCCGTCTCCGATGGTCTTGGTTCTTTTCAAGTCTCTGTGGGGGAGGACTCGCCAGGGAGCTTCCAGCCGGAACAATTGCAAGCACGTTTGCCTTACTAATCTGACCGAGGCCTTCTTTCTGGTTGCCATCCAGCGCCCCCGCCTGCAATTCTTTTTCTGCTCAACTCATCCATGTCCACATCTGTTATGGACCTCAGATCTAGAATTGCAGGTAGCATAGGAGGAAGGGAGGAAGGGATCTGGTTAGGAGCAGAACGAAGAACAGCTTCGTTTCGGGTTCACCCTTTACAATAATACTCGATCCCTTTTCCTTTCCCTCTCGCCTTTTCTTAACCCCACACGGCCACAGCCACACACCACACCGCTCGCCTGGATGCTGGGTCCCTCTGGCCAGCTGTTACGCGCCTTCCTTGGCCGCCAAGGCTTCGCCTCCTCGCCCACGGTCTGCCTCGCCTTCGCTGGTGGACGGGGCTCTCTGGCCAGCCGTGACATCTCCCCCGTCTTGCGTTTCGCCTTGTCCCCAAGGCGGAGAGTTAGGGAAGCGCCGTTGCAGCTGTTGTGGCTCTTCCCAGGTGGCCATGCACGACGGCAGGCTGCTCCACTTGATGCGTAGGCGTAGGGCCGGCTCGCCGCCCACACGAACCATTTTGCTCTCCAGCACCGTTTCAGGTATATGTTCTGCCTGCAAAACAGAGTGATCAGGAGGTAAAGTAGGACTCACTGGCACCACAGCCCCTTGAGCTTTCTTGAGCTGCGACACATGGACGACTGGGTGAATCTTGCTTGTAGGTGGGAGATCCAACTTGTAGGCCACTGCGCCAATCCGCGCCACCACTCTGTAGGGACCGAAGTAGCGAAAGGCAAGCTTCTGATGTGGCCGTTGCGCGACCGACGACTGAATGAAGGGTTGGAGCTTGAGCAGGACCGCGTCGCCCACGGCGAACTCGCGATCTGTGCGATGCTTGTCTGCCTGTCGCTTCATCCTGTCTTGAGCTTGCTTCGGTTGTTGCTGCAGCAGATCGATCATGACCTCTCGCTCCTGCAGCCATGCAGCCAGGTCCGGTACTGTGCACTCATCAACCTGAGTAACTCCAAACTCTCTTGGCAGATGGCCATACACCACTTCAAACGGGGTCCTCCCCAATGCTGAATGAAAGGACGTATTGTACCAGTACTCGGCAAGTGGTAGTCACTTTGACCAATTTGCAGGGCATGAATGTACCGTGCACCTAAGATAAGCCTCGAGACATTGGTTCACGCGCTCCGTCTGGCCGTCCGTCTATGGGTGGTATGCCGAACTGAGTCGGATCTCTGTACGGCAGAGTTTGAACAGTTCCTGCCATATCTTACTTGTGAACACCTTGTCGCGGTCAAAGATGAGAGCTAGCGGCAAGCTATGCAAGCTGATTTTCTGTTGCCCAAAGGTGCACTTGGTTCGTTTGGCTTTCAGACCATATTGGTTCAGCAGCTGCAGTACTTGGGTGAGCAACTGCTTGTGTGTGTCCAGATCTTCAGAATGGATCAGGATATCGTCCATGAACACCAAGACTCCTTTTCGGTGAACTGGACGCAAGACCACATGCATCACTCCTTGGAATGTAGCTGGCGCATATGCCAATCCATACGGCATCACTCGGAATTGGTAGTGGCCGATGTGGGTTTTTAAGGCTGTTTTGTGCTCGTCTTCTTGTCGCAGCCTGATTTGATGGTATCCCGCTCGAAGATCTAGCTTGGAAAACCAGCGCGATCCTGCTATCTCGTCCAATAACTCGTCAATAACTGGCATTGGGTAGGTAGTCTTCAGCGTGATAGCATTGAGGTGCCTGAAGTCAATGCAAAATCGCCATGTTTGGTCTTTTTTCTTGACCAAGAGCACCGGGGATGAGAACGGACAGTTACTTGGTACAATTAGCCCCAATCTTAGCATTTCCTTCACTTGGGCTTCTATCTCATCCTTTTGTTCTGGTGTATACCGATATGGTCGGATGTTGATGGGGTTGGCCCCAGGTATCAACGGAATGGAGTGGTCCCAACTTCTGTGCTCTGGAAGTTCAATTGGTTCAGCAAACACTTCAGGGAAGGCATCTACAATTTGATGTAGTTCTGCTGGTATTGGGTCTCCTCCTTCACTTTGCTCAGCTGAGTACAACACCACAATATGTGCAATGGAGTTGTTGCTCTCCAAGGCTAACAGCTGCGCCATGTCTACTTGTTGCACTTGAGACGTTTTTGCTTGTAATCCTTGCAGCACCACTTGACGTCCTTCGTGGTCAAACTGGAGTGTTTTGGCTGCCCAATCCACTAACATTGGCCCACATTGCTCCAGCCAATCCATTCCCACGACCATGTCGTAGCATCCCAAGGAGAGCACCCTGACATCTGTGATAAATTGTTGGCCTTGAGTCTTCCAGGAGCATCTAGGAATTATGCCCGAACACTGCAGGATTCCTCCATTTGCGATCTTGACTGCTATAGATGGTGTGGGCTGAATTCTGTCTTTCATGCGCGTCGCCACCGCTTCACTGATGAAACTATGGGAGCTCCCAGAATCCACCAAGATAAGCACCTCAATCCCATCGAGCATCCCAAGCAACCGGACTGTACGTGGTGTTGTTTCTCCTGTGGTGGCCATCTTGGAGATGCACATCACCTGCTCTTCATCCGAGTCTGTCTGGTGCCCCTGTCTGTCTTGTTCTTCGGCTTGTAGCAGTTCCCACAGCTCTTCGACCACATGAAGTTGGACCGTGGCCGCGCACTGGTGGCCTTGCCCCCAGCGCTCTCCGCACTTGAAGCAGAGCCCTCGGGCATGCCTGTAGTTGCGCAGCGCCGCGACTCTGTCTTCGCCTCGGCCTTGATCGTGACGACGATCTGGAGCCCGTTCCGCATCCAGGGCACGGCGATCTTCGGCTGCTCCTTGGGGCGCCGGTAGTGCCGCTCGTGGAGGAGGAGCGCCTGCCGCCAGTAATGGGCGTACCGGAGCGCGAGGCACCCCTTGTTCGTGGCGTTGATGATCTCGCCGTGGCATGCTTGCCAACAGTTCCTCCTGCAACGAAGCAAGAGAAAAGGCAGAGTCCAAATCTTGGGGGCGGTGTAAAGCTACACCGGCTTTGATTTCAATTTTTAAGCCATCTATGAATCGCGTGGTGAAAAACAGTGGATCAAAAGCGGCATTATGTGCTAGCAAATGATGCATAAGTTCCTCAAATTGTTCCATGTACTCTGCGACTGACCCAGCCTGCCTAAGGGAGTTGAACTGGTGCAATTGGGCTTGGTATTGCTCGCGACCGAATTTTGCCCCCATGGCTGAACATAACTCTTCCCATGTGAAAGATGCATGCTGGGCTTCATAAATCTGTAGCCATCGTGCAGCATTGCCCGAAAAATGCAAAGTAGCTACTCGCACCCACATCTCCTTCTGAATGCCATACACATCAAAATACTTTTCGCATCGGGCCTTCCAGAATTGCGGGTTATCCCCGTCGAACGGCGGAAATTCCAGCCGTGGAAGGGACCAATTGTGATGCGGCGAGTGCGGTGAGTACTGCCCATGCTCCCTAGTAAGATCTATTGATGCAGGTGCAGGAATCTCAAGAGAAGGCATGAGTGACGCACCCTTGACCGGAGGAGGCGCCAGGGTGGTGACCACCCCGTGAGCCGATCCCCCGGAGTCGATGATATTGCCGTGGCCCTCTGGCCCGTGATGCGTCCCGCCCGGCGTCACGGGTGCCGCTGGAGCGCGCGCCACCGGATCCGCTGCTGGATCCCCTTCTTGGCCGACCGGATCGGCCAGCGCGGGATGCAGCGCGATACGCCCCACTTGCGTACGCAGTTCATCGAGCTGGTGTTGGAGATTCGTCACCGCTGGTCGCCACAGCTCGAGGGAGGTCTGGATCGCCTCCAAACGGGCGTCGTTGGCCGCGCGACCCTCGTTGACAGACTTGACGAGTGCGGCAATCTGCTCCTCCATCGCCGCCGTCTTCTGCACCTGCTTGGTGGTGTAGCGTGGACGGGGGTAGGCCGTCTCCAGATCGTCTGACCTCTGATACCACTTGTTATGGACCTCGATCTAGAATTGCAGGTAGCATAGGAGGAAGGGAGGAAGGGATCTGGTTAGGAGCAGAACGAAGAACAGCTTCGTTTCGGGTTCACCCTTTACAATAATACTCGATCCCTTTTCCTTTCCCTCTCGCCTCTTCTTAACCCCACACGGCCACAGCCACACACCACATCGCTCGCCTGGATGCTGGGTCCCTCTGGCCAGCTGTTACGCGCCTTCCTTGGCCGCCAAGGCTTCGCCTCCTCGCCCACGGTCTGCCTCGCCTTTGCTGGTGGATGGGGCCCTCTGGCCAGCCGTGACATCTATGTCAGTAGCAGCCGGAGTCACCCCCACATCAGTCTTTCCCCCAGCCCTGTCCATTGGGAAGCTGCCTCTAGCTGAATCCTGTCCATATCCAGTCCGACCTCCTGATCGGCGTCCTCTACGTCCACCGCATCTGCTCCGGCCCTCTCCTGGCCCCGGCCAGAACGCATAAACCAGCTTGCCCGGAGTTCCTTGAAACCAAAGCCAAAGGTGGATGTATTCCATTACCATGCTCCTTGAACAGATGTCCGAGGCATGCTGCAAACTGCACACCAGTCAGGCAGCTTCTCGTATTTGACCTTGTAAATCTGCCTCTTTCCCTCCCTTATCATGGATACTGCATTCTTGAGAGGTTTACGCACATTAATCCGCACCCACACTCTATATAAGTTACCCACAAAATCATGAGACGAGGGCTCGGTGAATAGAACTTCTCCCACCTTGGCAGCAAGCGGAGTAACCAGATGGGTATATAACTCAGGAACATCATCGATTTGAAGCCATATATCTATCGTTTCCAACCTGATCTTCGATGGTTTTGTTATACCATCATACTGGGCCAGGATCACTACATCTCCTCTGAAGTTCCAAGGGCTGTCGTTCATCACCCTCTCCCAGTCCCCCAAGCACGAGAATTGGATTGTGTATAGATTATCCTCCAAGGCCTTGAACTTTACTTCCTGTGCGACATCCCACGTCGAACGCATGTTCCTGTAGAACCAGGTCTGAGTATAAGTCTTTGTGGTGTTGACCTTAGCGATGGCGGTCCATCTAGGTTCTTCAGGAGGAGCTACTTGCTCATCATAGACCACATCATCCAGGTCTTCCTCTGTCAAACAAAGTTCCTTCATCATCTGCTCGACGTCGCCGATCCCTGCAGAGCTCGAAGCCCCACCAGATGCCATTAGATCTCAAACCCGAAAAAGAAGCTGATCGGGTTGTCTGCGGTAACACTAGATCCGCAGTTCGTCGGTCTGATGCAGAGTGGATCGACGAGGGGTGCCAGTCTCTTGGATCTCTGAGCAGGTAGACGGAAGAGCCAGCGGTAGGGGAGGAAAGCGCTCCATGGCGGCGCAGTCGCTGTTGGAAATATGCCCTAGAGGCAATAATAAATTGGTTATTATTATATTTCCTTGTTCATGATAATCGTTTATTATCCATGCTAGAATTGTATTGATAGGAAACTCAGATACATGTGTGGATACATAGACAACACCATGTTCCTAGTAAGCCTCTAGTTGACTAGCTCGTTGATCAATAGATGGTCATAGTTTCCTGACCATGGACATTGGATGTCGTTGATAACGAGATCACATCATTAGGAGAATGATGTGATGGACAAGACCCAATCCTAAGCATAGCACTAGATCGGGTAGTTCGTATGCTAAAGCTTTTCTAATGTCAAGTATCATTTCCTTAGACCATGAGATTGTGCAACTCCTGGATACCGTAGGGGTGCTTTGGGTGTGCCAAACGTCACAACGTAACTGGGTGGCTATAAAGGTACACTACGGGTATCTCCGAAAGTGTCTGTTGGGTTGGCACGAATCGAGACTGGGATTTGTCACTCCGTGTGATGGAGAGGTATCTCCGGGCCCACTCGGTAGGACATCATCATAATGTGCACAATGTGACCAAGGAGTTGATCACGTGATGATGTGTTACGGAACAAGTAAAGAGACTTGCCGGTAATGAGATTGAACAAGGTATCGGGATACCAACGATCGAATCTCGGGCAAGTATCGTACCGATAGACAAAGGGAATTGTATACGGGATTGATCGAATCCTCGACATCGTGGTTCATCCGATGAGATCATCGTGGAACATGTGGGAGCCAACATGGGTATCCAGATCCCGCTGTTGGTTATTGACCGGAAAACGTCTCGGTCATGTCTGCATGTCTCCCGAACCCGTAGGGTCTACACACTTAAGGTTCGATGACGCTAGGGTTATAAAGGAAGTTTGTATGTGGTTACCGAATGTTGTTCGGAGTCCCGGATGAGATCCCGGACGTCACGAGGAGTTCCGGAATGGTCCGGAGGTAAAGATTTATATATAGGAAGTCCTATTTCAGCCATCGGGACAAGTTTCGAGGTCATCGGTATTGTACCGGGACCACCGGGTGGGGCCACCTGCCCCGGGGGGCCACATGGGCTGTAGGGGGTGCGCCTTGGCCTATATGGGCCAAGGGGCACCAGCCCCAAGAGGCCCATGCGCCAAGAGATGAGGGATAGGAGGAGTCCTAAAGGGGGAAGGCACCTCCGAGGTGCCTTGGGGAGGAGGGACTCCTCCTAGCCGCACCCTTCCTTGGAGGAAGGGCCAAGGCTGCGCCTCCCCCCTCTCCCTTTCCCCTATATATATGTGGGGGGTGGGAGGGCAGCCAGACCAATGTTCTGGTGCAGCCCTCCCCTTCTCCCATGTCCTTCTCCTCTCCCGTGGTGCTTGGCGAAGCTCTGCAGGATTGCCACGCTCCTCCATCACCACCACGCCGTTGTGCTGCTGCTGGATGGAGTCTTCCTCAACCTCTCCCTCTCTCCTTGCTGGGTCAAGGCGTGGGAGACATCGTCGGGCTGTACGTGTGTTGAACGCGGAGGTGCCGTCCGTTCGGCACTTGGTCATCGGTGATTTGGATCACGACGAGTACGACTCCATCAACCCCGTTCTCTTGAACGCTTCCGCTTAGCGATCTACAAGGTTATGTAGATGAACTCTCCTTCCCCTCGTTGCTGGTCTCTCCATAGATAGATCTTGCTGACACGTAGGAAAATTTTGAATTTCTGCTACGTTCCCCAACAGTGGCATCATGAGCTAGGTCTATGCGTAGTTACTATGCACGAGTAGAACACAAAGTAGTTGTGGGCGTCGATATTGTCAATTATCTTGTCGTTACTAGTCTTATCTTGATTCGGCGGCATCGTAGGATGAAGCGGCCCGGACCGACTGACATGCACTAGTTGCATAAGGTGGCTGGCGGGTGTCTGTCTCTTCCACTTTAGTCGGATCGGATTCGATGAAAAGGGTCCTTATGAAGGGTAAATAGCAATTGGCATATCACGTTGTGGTTTTGCGTAGGTAAGAAACGTTCTTGCTAGAAACCCATAGCAGCCACGTAAAACATGCAAACAATAATTAGAGGACGTCTAACTTGTTTTTGCAGGGTATGCTATGTGATGTGATATGGCCAAAGGATGTGATGAATGATATATGTGATGTATGAGATGATCATGTTCTTGTAATAGGAATCACGACTTGCATGTCGATGAGTATGACAACCGGCAGGAGCCATAGGAGTTGTCTTAATTTATTTATGACCTGCGTGTCAACATAAACGTCATGTAATTACTTTACTTTATTGCTAACCGTTAGCTGTAGTAGTAGAAGTAATAGTTGACGAGACAACTTCAAGAAGACACGATGATGGAGATCATGATGATGGAGATCATGGTGTCATGCCGGTGACAAGATGATCAGGGAGCCCCAAGATGGAGATCAAATGAGCTATATGATATTGGCCATATCATGTCACTATTATTTGATTGCATGTGATGTTTATCATGTTTATACATCTTATTTGCTTAGAACGACGGTAGTAAATAAGATGATCCCTCATTAAAATTTCAAGAAAGTGTTCCCCCTAACTGTGCACCGTTGCGACAGTTCGTTGTTTCGAAGCACCACGTGATGATCGGGTGTGATAGATTCTAACGTTCACATACAACGGGTGTAAGACAGATTTACACACGTGAAACACTTAGGTTGACTTGACGAGCCTAGCATGTGTACAGACATGGCCTCGGAACACAGAAGACCGAAAGGTCGAGCATGAGTCATATGGTAGATACGATCAGCATGAAGATGTTCACCGATGTTGACTAGTCCGTCTCACGTGATGATCGGACACGGCCTAGTTGACTCGAATCATGTAATCACTTAGATGACTAGAGGGATGTCTATCTGAGTGGGAGTTCATAAGATGAACTTAATTATCCTGAACATAGTCAAAAAGGATTTTGCAAATTATGTCGTAGCTCGCGCTTCAGTTCTACTGTTTAGATATGTTCCTAGAGAAAAATTAGTTGAAAGTTGATAGTAGCAATTATGCGGACTAGGTCCGTAAACTGAGGATTGTCCTCATTGCTTCTTAGAAGGCTTATGTCCTTAATGCACCGCTCAGTGTGCTGAACCTCGAACGTTGTCTGTGGATGTTGCGAACATCTGACATACACATTTTGATAACTACGTGATAGTTCAGTTAAACGGTTTAGAATTGAGGCACCGAAGACAGTTTTTGAAACGTCGCGAAACATATGAGATGTTTTGAGGGCTGAGATTCGGATTTCAGGCTCGTGCCCACGTCAAGAGGTATAAGACCTCCGATGATTTTCTTAGCCTGCAAACTAAGGGAGAAAAGCTCAATTGTTGAGCTTGTGCTCAGATTGTCTGAGTACAACAATCATTTGAATCAAGTGGGAGTTGATCTTCCAAATGAGATAGTGATGTTTCTCCGAAGTCATTACCACCAAGCTGCTAGAGCTTCGTGATGAACTATAATGTATCGGGGACATATATGATGATCCTTGAGATATTCGCGATGTTTGACACCACAAAAGTAGAAATCAAGAAGGAGCATCAATTGTTGATGGTTGGTGAAACCACTAGTTTCAAGAAGGGCAAGGGCAAGAAGGGATACTTCATGAAACGGCAATTCAGCTACTGCTCTAGTGAAGAAACCCAAGGTTGAACCCAAACCCGAGACTAAGTGCTTCTGTAATAAAGGGAACAGCCACTGGAGCAGAATTACCCTAGATACTTGGTAGATAAGAAGGCTGGCAAGGTCGATAGAAGTATATTGGATATACATTATGTTAATGTGCACTTTACTAGTACTCCTAGTAGCACCAGGGTATTAGATACCGGTTCGGTTGCTAAGTGTTAGTAACTCGAAATAAAAGCTACGGAATAAACGGAGACTAGCTAAAGGTGAGTTGACGATATGTGTTGGAAGTGTTTCCAATGTTGATATGATCAAGCATCGCACGCTCCCTCTACCATCGAGATTGGTGTTAAACCTGAATAATTGTTATTTGGTGTTTGCGTTGAGCATAGACATGATTGGATTACGTCTATCGCAATACGGTTATTCATTTAAGGAGAATAATGGTTACTCTGTTTATTTGAATAATACCTTCAATGGTCTTACGCCTAAAATGAATGGTTTATTAAATCTCGATCGTAGTGATACACATGTTCATGCCAAAAGATATAAGATAGTACCACCTACTTGTGGCACTGCCACGTAAGTCATATCGGTATAAAACGCATGAAGAAGCTCCATGTTGATGGATCTTTGGGCTCACTCGTTTTGAAAAGTTTGAGACATGCGAACCATGTCTATTGGTGTATATGCATGAAGAAACTCCATGCAAATGGACCGTTTGGACTCACTTGATTTTGAATCACTTGAGACATGCAAATCATACCACATGGGCAAGATGACTGAAAGCCTCGTTTTCAGTAAAATGGAACTAGAAAGCAACTTGCTGGAAGTAATACATTTTGATGTGTGCAGTCCAATGAGTGCTGAGGCATGTAGTGGATATCGTTATGTTCTTCACAGATGATTTAAGTAGATGTTGAGTATATTCACTTGAATCCCGCTACTTCCACCACCACGCCGTTGTGCTGCTGGATCTCCATTAACCTCTCCTTCCCCTTGCTGGATCAAGAAGGAGGAGACATCGCTGCTCCGTACGTGTGTTGAACGCGGAGGTGCCGTCCGTTCGGCACTAGGATCATCGGTGATTTGGATCACGACGAGTACGACTCCATCAACCCCGTTCACTTGAACGCTTCCGCTTAGCGATCTACAAGGGTATGTAGATGCAACTCTCCTTCCCCTCGTTGCTGGTCTCTCCATAGATAGATCTTGGTGACACATAGGAAAATTTTGAATTTCTGCTACGTTCACCAATAGTGGCATCATGAGCTAGGTCTATTGCGTAGATTCTATGCACGAGTAGAACACAAAGTAGTTGTGGGCGTTGATTTTGTTCAATATGCTTACCGTTACTAGTCCAATCTTAATTCGGCGGCATTGTGGGATGAAGCGGCCCGGACCAACCTTACACGTACGCTTACGTGAGACCGGTTCCACCGACAAACATGCACTAGTTGCATAAGGTGGCTGGCGGGTGTCTGTCTCTCCCACTTTAGTCGGATCGGATTCGATGAAAATGGTCCTTATGAAGGGTAAATAGCAATTGGCATATCACGTTGTGGTTTTTGCGTAGGTAAGAAACGTTCTTGCTAGAAACCCATAGCAGCCACGTAAAACATGCAAACAACAATTAGAGGACGTCTAACTTGTTTTTGCAGGGTATGCTATGTGATGTGATATGGCCAAAAGGATGTGATGAATGATATATGTGATGTATGAGATGATCATGTTCTTGTAATAGGAATCACGACTTGCATGTCGATGAGTATGACAACCGGCAGGAGCCATAGAAGTTGTCTTAATTTATTTATGACCTGCGTGTAAACATAAACGTCATGTAATTACTTTACTTTATTGCTAATCGTTAGCTGTAGTAGTAGAAGTAATAGTTGGCGAGACAACTTCATGAAGACACGATGATGGAGATCATGGTGTCATGCCGGTGATGATGATGATCATGGAGCCCCGAAGATGAAGATCAAAAGGAGCAATATGATATTGGCCATATCATGTCACTATTTGATTGCACGTGATGTTTATCATGTTTATACATCTTATTTTCTTAGAACGACGGTAGTAAATAAGATGATCCCTCATAATAATTTCAAGAAAGTGTTCCCCCTAACTGTGCACCGTTGCGACAGTTCGTTGTTTCGAAGCACCACGTGATGATCGGGTGTGATAGATTCTAACGTTTACATACAATGGGTGTAAGACAGATTTACACACGCGAAACACTTAGGTTGACTTGACGAGCCTAGCATGTACAGACATGGCCTCGGAACACAGAAGACCGAAAGGTCGAGCATGAGTCGTATGGTAGATACGATCAACATGAAGATGTTCACCGATGTTGACTAGTCCATCTCACGTGATGATCGGACACGGCCTAGTTGACTCGGATCATGTAATCACTTAGATGACTAGAGGGATGTCTATCTGAGTGGGAGTTCATAAGATGAACTTAATTATCCTGAACATAGTCAAAAAGGATTTTGCAAATTATGTCGTAGCTCGCGCTTCAGTTCTACTGTTTAGATATGTTCCTAGAGAAAAATTAGTTGAAAGTTGATAGTAGCAATTATGCGGACTAGGTCCGTAAACTGAGGATTGTCCTCATTGCTTCATAGAAGGCTTATGTCCTTAATGCACCGCTCAATGTGCTAAACCTCGAACGTCGTCTGTGGATGTTGCGAACATCTGACATACACATTTTGATAACTACGTGATAGTTCAGTTAAACGGTTTAGAGTTGAGGCACCGAAGACGTTTTTGAAACGTCGCGAAACATATGAGATGTTTCGAGGGCTGAAATTGGGATTTCAGGCTCGTTCCCACGTCAAGAGGTATAAGACCTCCGACGATTTTCTTAGCCCGCAAACTAAGGGAGAGAAGCTCAATTGTTGAGCTTGTGCTCAGATTGTCTGAATACAACAATCATTTGAATCGAGTGGGAGTTGATCTTCCAGATGAAATAGTGATGTTTCTCCGAAGTCATTACCACCAAGTTGCTAGAGCTTCGTGATGAACTATAATATATCAGGGACATATATGATGATCCTTGAGATATTCACGATGTTTGACACCAAAGTAGAAATCAAGAAGGAGCATCAATTGTTGATGGTTGGTGAAACCACTAGTTTCAAGAAGGGCAAGGGCAAGAAGGGATACTTCATGAAACGGCAATTCAGCTGCTGCTCTAGTGAAGAGACCCAAGGTTGAACCCAAACCCGAGACTAAGTGCTTCTGTAATAAGGGGAACAGCAACTGAAGCAGAACCACCCTAGATACTTGGTAGATGAGAAGGCTGGCAAGGTCGATAGAAGTATATTGGATATACATTGTGTACTTTACTAGTACTCCTAGTAGCACCAGGGTATTAGATACCGGTTCGGTTGCTAAGTGTTAGTAACTCGAAATAAAAGCTATGGAATAAACGGAGACTAGCTAAAGGTGAGCTGACGATATGTGTTGGAAGTGTTTCCAATGTTGATATGATCAAGCATCGCACGCTCCCTCTACCATCGAGATTGGTGTTAAACCTGAATAATTGTTATTTGGTGTTTGCGTTGAGCATAGACATGATTGGGTTACGTCTATCGCAATACGGTTATTCTTTTAAGGAGAATAATGGTTACTCTGTTTATTTGAATAATACCTTCAATGGTCTTGCACCTAAAATGAATGGTTTATTGAATCTTGATCATAGCGATACACATGTTCATGCCAAAAGATATAAGATAGCAATGATAGTACCACCTACTTGTGGCACTGCCACTTAAGTCATATCGGTATAAAACGCATGAAGAAGCTCCATGTTGATGGATCTTTGGACTCACTCATTTTTGAAAAGTTTGAGACATGCGAACCATGTCTATTGGTGTGTATGCATGAAGAAACTCCATGCAAATGGACCGTTTGGACTCACTTGATTTTGAATCACTTGACACATGCAAATCATACCACATGGGCAAGATGACTGAAAGCCTCGTCTTCAGTAAAATGGAACTAGAAAGCAACTTGTTGGAAGTAATACATTTTGATGTGTGCAGTCCAATGAGTGCTGAGGCATGTAGTGGATATCGTTATGTTCTTCACAGATGATTTAAGTAGATGTTGAGTATATTCACTTGATGAATCACGAGTCTGAATTATTGAAAGGTTCAAGTAATTTCAGTGTGAAGTTGAAAGATCGTCGTGACAAGAGGATAAAAGATCTATGATATGATCATAGAGATGAATATCTGAATTACGAGTTTGGCACAGAATTAAGACATTGTGGAAATTGTTTCACAACTAATACAGCCTGGAACACCATAGTGTGATGGTGTGTCCTAACATCATAACTGCACCCTATTGGATATGATGCATACCATGATGTCTCTTATCGAATTACCACAATAATTTATGGGTTAGGAATTAGAGACAACCACATTCACTTTAAATAGGGCACCACGTAATTCCGATGAGATGACACCGTATGAACTATGGTTTAGAGAAACCTAAGCTGTCATTTCTTAAAAGTTTGGGGCTGCGACGCTTATGTGAAAAAGTTTCAGGCTGATAAGCTCAAACCCAAAGCGGATAAATGCATCTTCATAGGACACCCAAAACAGTTGGGTATACCTCCTGTCTCAGATCCGAAAGCAATAAAGGATTGTTTATAGAATCGGGTCCTTTCTCGAGGAAAAGTTTCTCTCGAAAGAATTGAGTGGGAGGATGGTGGAGACTTGATGAGGTTATTGAACCTTCACTTCAACTAGTGTGTAGCAGGGCAAAGGAAGTTGTTCCTGTGGCACCTACACCAATTGAAGTGGAAGCTTATGATAGTGATCATGAAACTTCAGATCAAGTCACTACCAAACCTCGTGGGATGACAAGGATGCGTACTACTTCAGAGTGGTACGTAATCCTGTCTTGGAAGTCATGTTGCTAGACAACAATGAACCTACGAGCTATGGAGAAGCGATGGTGGGCCTGGATTCCGATAAATGGCTTGAGGCCATAAAAATCCGAGAGAGGATCCATGTATGAAAACAAAGTGTAGACTTTGGCAGAACGGCTCGATGGTCGTAAGGCTGTTGAGTACAGATGGATTTTAAAAGGAAGACGGACAATGATGGTAAGTATCACCATTAAGAAAGCTCGACTTGTCATTAAGATGTTTTCCGACAAGTTCAAGGAGTTGACTACGATGAGACTTTCTCACTCGTAGCGATGCTAAGAGTCTGTTGGAATTATATTAGCGATTACTGCATCATTTATGAAATCTTGCAGATAGGATGTCAAAAAAAAACATTGTTTCCTCGACGTTTCTTGAGGAAAGGTTGTATGTGATACAACCGGAAGGTTTTGTCAATCCTGAAATATGCTAATAAGTATGCAAAGCTCCAGCAATCCTTCTAAGGACTGGAGTAAGCATCTCGGAGTTGGAATGTATGCTTTGATGAGATGATCAAAGATTTGGGTGTGTACAAAGTTTATGAGAAACTTGTATTTCCAAAGAAGTGAGTGGGAGCACTATAGAATTTCTGATGAGTATATGTTGTTGACATATTGTTGATCAGAAATGACGTAGAATTTCTGGAAAGCATATAGGGTTATTTGGAAAGTGTTTTTCAATGGAAAGCCTGGATTAAGCTACTTGAACATTGAGCATCAAGATCTATAAGGATAGATCAAAACGCTTAATGGTACTTTCAAATGAGCACATACCTTGACATGATCTTGAAGGTGTTCAAGATGGATCAGTCAAAGAAGGAGTTCTTGCCTGAGTTGTAAGGTATGAAGTTAAGACTTAAAGCTCGACCATGGCAGAATAGAGAGAAAGGACGAAGGTCGTCTCCTATGCTTAAAACATAGGCTCTACAGTATGCTATGCTGTGTACCGCACCTGAAGTGTGCCTTGCCATGAGTCAGTCAAGGGGTACAAGAGTGATCCAAGAATGGATCACAGGACAGCGGTCAAAGTCATCCTTAGTAACTAGTGAACTAAGGAATTTTCTCGATTATGGAGGTGGTAAAAGAGTTCGTCGTAAAGGGTTACGTCGATGCAAGCTTAACACCTATCCGGATAGCTCTGAGTAGAGATACGGGATACGTATAATGGAGCAACAATTTAGAATATCTCCAAGTAGAACAATTATTTGGAATAGCTCCAAATAGAACGTGGTAGCTACATCTAGGAGATGACATAGAGATTTGTAAAGCACACACGGATCTGAAAGGTTCAGACCCGTTGACTAAAACCTCTCTCACAAGCAACATGATCAAACCCAGAACTCATTGAGTGTTAATCACATAGTGATGTGAACTAGACTACTGACTCTAGTAAACTCTTGGGTGTTAGTCACATGGCGATGTGACCTGTGAGTGTTAATCACATGGCGATGTGAACTAGATTATTGACTCTAGTGCAAGTGGGAGACTGTTGGAATATGCCCTAGAGGCAATAATAAATTGGTTATTATTATATTTCCTTGTTCATGATAATCGTTTATTATCCATGCTAGAATTGTATTGATAGGAAACTCAGATACATGTGTGGATACATAGACAACACCATGTCCCTAGTAAGCCTCTAGTTGACTAGCTCGTTGATCAATAGATGGTTACGGTTTCCTGACCATGGACATTGGATGTCATTGATAACGGGATCACATCATTAGGAGAATGATGTGATGGACAAAGACCCAATCCTAAGCCTAGCACTAGATCGTGTAGTTCGTATGCTAAAGCTTTTCTAATGTCAAGTATCATTTCCTTAGACCATGAGATTGTGCAACTCCCGGATACCGTAGGAGGCTTTGGGTGTGCCAAACGTCACAACGTAACTGGGTGGCTATAAAGGTACACTACGGGTATCTCCGAAAGTGTCTGTTGGGTTGGCACGAATCGAGACTGGGATTTGTCACTCCGTGTGACGGAGAGGTATCTCTGGGCCCACTCGGTAGGACATCATCATAATGTGCACAATGTGACCAAGGAGTTGATCACGGGATGATGTGTTACGGAACAAGTAAAGAGACTTGCCGGTAACGAGATTGAACAAGGTATTGGGATACCGACGATCGAATCTCGGGCAAGTATCATACCGATAGACAAAGGGAATTGTATACGGGATTGATTGAATCCTCGACATCGTGGTTCATCCGATGAGATCATCGTGGAACATGTGGGAGCCAACATGGGTATCCAGATCCCGCTGTTGGTTATTGACCGGAAAACGTCTCGGTCATGTCTGCATGTCTCCCGAACCCGTAGGGTCTACACACTTAAGGTTCGATGACGCTAGGGTTATAAAGGAAGTTTGTATGTGGTTACCGAATGTTGTTCGGAGTCCTGGATGAGATCCCAAACGTCACGAGGAGTTCCGGAATGGTCCGGAGGTAAAGATTTATATATAGGAAGTCCTATTTCGGCCATCGGGACAAGTTTCGGGGTCATCGGTATTGTACCGGGACCACCGGAAGGGTCCCGGGGGCCCACCGGGTGGGGCCACCTGCCCCGGGGGGCCACATGGGCTGTAGGGGGTGCGCCTTGGCCTATATGGGCCAAGGGGAACCAGCCCCAAGAGGCCCATGCGCCAAGAGATGAGGGATAGGAAGAGTCCTAAAGGGGGAAGGCACCTCCGAGGTGCCTTGGGGAGGAGGGACTCCTCCTAGCCGCACCCTTCCTTGGAGGAAGGGCCAAGGCTGCGCCTCCCCCCTCTCCCTTGCCCCTATATATATGTGGGGGGTGGGAGGGCAGCTAGACCAATGTTCTGGTGCAGCCCTCCCCTTCTCCCAAGTCCTTCTCCTCTCCCGTGGTGCTTGGCGAAGCTCTGCAGGATTGCCACGCTCCTCCATCACCACCACGCCGTTGTGCTGCTACTAGATGGAGTATTCCTCAACCTCTCCCTCTCTCCTTGCTGGATCAAGGCGTGGGAGACATCGTCGGGCTGTACGTGTGTTGAACGCGGAGGTGCCGTCCGTTCGGCACTTGGTCATCGGTGATTTGGATCACGACGAGTACGACTCCATCAACCCCGTTCTCTTGAACGCTTCCGCTTAGCGATCTACAAGGGTATGTAGATGCACTCTCCTTACCCTCGTTGCTGGTCTCTCCATAGATAGATCTTGCTGACACGTAGGAAAATTTTGAATTTCTGCTACGTTCCCCTACAGTCGCCTCCGGGAGAAACACAACGAAACCGTAGCTAGAGGGAAACCTTAGATTCCACGGTGTGGGCAAACCTGCGGCACTCCGGGAGCTTTGCGAATTCGCGATGAAGTTTGCCCCCACCGTGCTATGTATAGCTGAAACCCAGATCAGTGGTGCACGGGTGGAAGCTCTAGCAAGTACGTTAGGTTGTGAAAATTATTATGCTATAAGTAGTCAAGGGAGGAGTGGAGGAATTGGTATTTTCTGGAATAATACAAGCAACATTGAGATTTTAGGTGACTCCTGCTATCATATTGATGCTAAATTGCAGGAGGAAAGTCAAGATCCCTGGAGGCTCACGGTGATCTATGGTGAAGCACAAATCCATTTGAGACACCAAACCTGGGATCTATTAAAGGGATTAGCAACTTTAAATGACCTGCCTTGGCTCTGTCTAGGTGATTTCAACGAAGTGCTACGTCAAGATGAACACCAAGTTATAGCTAATCGCAGAAACGCACAAATCCAAGCTTTTAGGGATGCCGTAGAGGTCTGCATGCTGCTGGACTTAGGCTACCATGGCCGTTTCTGGACCTTTGAGACAAAAAGTATCTCGAGGATCATATAACGTGGGTCCGGTTTGATCGCAGCCTAGCATCCCCTAGCTGGTGCGCTCGGTTCCCCCTTGCGTACCTGAGCCACCTTTCGGCTGCCTCGTCCGACCAAGGACCAATACTGCTCCACTATGCGAGCACTAATGAAGCAAAAGACGGCCCCCGTTCTTTTCGATATGAGGTAATGTGGGAATAACACGAGGAATGGCAGGAAGCCATCTCGTCCAGGTGGATCTCAGTCTCGCCAGGCTATGGAGTGGGAGACTTCCGCGACAAGTTACTTAAAATTTGAAAGGACTTAACAAGTTGGATCAGGGACTCGTTTGGGAGTGTTTGAAAGGAGATCAAGGATCTCACGTTTCAGTTAAAACAACTACAAGATGATTCGGCCAGAACTGGACCTGTTCATAGGGAGATAAAAATCAGTGACAGGTTGGTGGATTATACCACAGGGAGGAACTTATGTGGCGTCAGAGATCAAGAGTGCAATGGTTGTCTGAGGGAGATAGGAATACAAAAAAAATCACATGCGGGCAAGTATGAGGCGTAAGAGAAACATGATAAAGGCCCTGCAAAATTCTCTTTGCATTTACACTGAAGATCCGACAGTGTTGAAAACAATGGTCCTGGATTTCTATAAATCCTTATATACGATCGAGGGGGTGACTGGCATTGAAGATGTCTTGACACATGTCACACGGAAGGTGACACGGCCATGAATGAACAACTTTGTGCACCATATTCAAAGGATGAAGTGAAGCATGCTCTTTTTCAGATGTTTCCACCTAAAGCCCCGGGTCTGGATGGTTTTCCAGCACAATTTTATCAGAGACACTGGGACTTGTGTGGGGATGAAATTAGTGCTGTGGTTATGAGGATAATCAAAGGAGAGGAAAGTCCAGAGAGTATTAATGATATGGTTCTTGTTCTAATACCAAAAGTGGGGAGCCCCTCAAACCTAACTCAGTTTAGACCCATTAGTCTCTGTAATGTGCTTTACAAGATAGCATCTAAAGTGGTGGCAAACAGACTAAAGGTGATCCTGCCGGACATTATCTCTGAGGAGCAGCCGACCTTTGTACTGGGTAGACTCATTATGGACAACATCATTTGTGCCTATGAGTGTCTCCACTTCATGAAGAGGAGCATATCTAAGACTAACAATTTTTGTGCTTTGAAGCTGGACATGATGAAAGCCTATGAGAGCATTACTAGTAGAACCCTCAAACCCTCATTAGCGTTTTAAGGGTCCAAAAATGGTCTTTTTGTGCACTTTTACAGGTTGAAAAACAGGGGCAAAGATTACAACCCTCAAACCCAACCCTTATAACGGAATATTCCCCATGAACGACGTTGTCGTTGCGGGCATACCGTCGAGCACCTCATGCACGACGGGCGGAGGGCGGTGCGGGGGCGGAGGGCGGGGCGGGCCCGGGCGGAACAGACACGGGGCGGGAGGGCAGAGGGGCGCGGAAGCGGAGCACTGGCGCCGAGAGAAGGCAGTGCGCGGCGGGTCGACGGACGGCGCGAGTGGCGAGGGTGCGCGGAGGACGGCGAAGAGGAAGAGGTGACGGCCAGGACCGGGGAGCGAGGGGGCGCGGTCTCCCAACTGAAAAGATCGACGTAACCACTTGCACACCCCACACTCCTACCCAAGACACTACAAACGACCCAGAGCTTCGGTGCTCACAGCCGAAGCCCGTGCGGCGCACAGCACTAGGATAACGCCAAGAAAAACGCTAAGGCCCCAACGCGTGTTGAGACAACAACACAACCCCAGCTCGCCGAAGGCCGCGCGGGACGATGTAGTGAGACAAAAGCAGCCACGGACCACGCAGTGCCAACAAGAACGGACAGCCCAGACTAGGGCCCGCGAACCGAAAGACGTGGGCTTAGCGCCCCCTAGGCCACAGAATGGACCAGCTGCCAAGGACACCAGGCGGGCGCCTGCGCCCTTACAGGCCAGCGCGGGTGCACGGGACTAGGAAGCCGAACGGGCGACGCGGGCGGCGTGGGGCGCGGTAACTGTCTATGCACCAAAGCTCGGCAACGCCACCGGCACACGATAAAGAAGTCCGGAGGGCGTGGCGGTCGGGGGCAGGACGAGCGCGGGCGCGGCGCACCAGCGAGAGGAGGTGGAGGAGAGTCGGCGGCTGGGGCGGGGCGCTCAATACCACCTTCACGTGCCGCGCGGGAGACCGGATGCACGCATCCACGCGACTGCGGTCGTCGCCATACAGCAAGGCCACAAACGCCACGGCAAGGAGACGCCCGGAAAGCGTACGGCGACACGCGAGCACACCGCGACGCGCGAGGCGTGCCGTACTGCATGAATCGCGCAGCAGTGCGGGGGCAGCTGCGCTAAGCGGATGGGCGCGCGGCCCGCACAGCCAACAACTCTATTCAAACCACAACCAGCACAGGAAGCCCGGAGAGTCGACCGGGCCAGGGCGAGTGCGCCGCGGGTACGCGGCCTGACCCATAAGGGCGACTTGAGCAAAGCGGCGAGTCGGGCGGCGGCTGGGCGCGGTGGTGGCCCGCGCGGGCGCAGTTGGGCGATCGTTTCCCTCCGCACGACGATCGGCGTAATAGACCGGCCAAATGAGGGCGTCCCTGGCGTTAGTTTCTTCCCCAGCCCTTCACGTCTGTTTGACGTGGGTCGGAAGAGAGGAGCGTGTGGAGGCGTTGGGAGGCGCTTTAGGAGCAAGAGACGAAAAAAAGGACTCAAACGGAAAAGGACCGTCTCTTCTTGAGTGGCAGGGACAGTACGCTCTGCTCGGGAGGTAGCCTAATAAGGGGTTGTAGTCTACGGCTTTTTTCGACGAAAACTGTAAAAAAGCAGTTATTTTTAGGGGTTTGAGGGTTTGAGGGCTCTACTAGACTTGCTCTGACAGGCTAGAGTGGGACTACCTGTAGGCCATAATGACCAAGCTAGGATTTGCATCCCAGTGGATTGGTGTAGTCATGTCACTGGTGAGATCAGTCTCTTTATCAGTTCTATTCAATGGTGAAAAGCTCAAACAGTTCAAGCCTCTTGAGTATATCCTTGAGCAACGAGACGAGCTTTGTTTCTGACAACTTGACCATGCTCATCTTGCTTGTTGCGGTATATCCATTTGGTGCCTATTATGTTGTGCTTCCGTGGATCGGGACGCTTAACCAGTTCCCATACATTATTCAGCTCAAACTGTTGAAGCTCTTCTTGCATAGCTTGAATCCATTCAGGTTCCATGAAGGCTTCTTCAACTTTCTTGGGTTCTGATATTGAGACGAATGTGAAATGCCCACAGAAGTTTGCTAGCTGAGTTGCCCTTGAACGAGTGAGTGGACCAGGTGCATTGATGCTGTCAACTATTCTGTCAATCTGCACTTCATTTGCAACACGAGGATGTATAGGGCGAAGACTTTGCTCTTGCTGATCTGCGTTGTTGTTTGGAGGAATGTCTTCATGCTGAGCATTGTCTTCATGTTGATCAGGTGCTGAGATGATGAGTTCTTCTTCAGGATGAGCTTCAGAAGGCATAATCTCTCCAGTTCCCATAAGCTTGATTGATTCACTAGCTGGGACTTCATCTAGCACATTTGGCAGTTGCTCTCTTTGTGAACCATTTGTTTCATCAAACCGCACATCCACTGTTTCGACCACTTTGTAATGGAAGAGATTGAAGACTCTGTAGGAGTGTGAATCCTTTCCATATCCAAGCATAAAGCCCTCATGTGCTTTTGGTGCAAACTTTGAGGTGTGATGTGGGTCCTTGATCCAGCACTTTGCTCCAAATACTCTGAAGTAACTGACATTTGGCTTCTTGCCAGTTAGGAGTTCATAAGATGTCTTGTTCAGAAGCTTGTGAAGATAAACACGATTGATTGTATGGCATGCAGTATCAATGGCTTCAGTCCAGAATTTTCTTGGAGTCTTGTATTCATCTAGCATTGTTCTGGCCATTTCAATGAGTGTTCTGTTCTTGCGTTCGACGACGCCATTCTGCTGTGGCGTGTACGGAGCTGAGAATTCATGTGTGATGCCCAAGGTATCAAGATATGTATCAAGGCCAGTGTTCTTGAATTCAGTGCCATTGTCACTTCTAATGTGCTTTATCTTGGCGCCAAAATTGTTCATAGCTCGATTGGCGAAGCGTCTGAAGACATCCTGCACTTCAGTCTTGTAAAGGATTATGTGTACCCAAGTATATCTAGAGTAATCATCAACAATGACGAAGCCATAGAGGCAAGAAGTAGTAGTAAAAGTTGAGTAGTGAGTGGGACCGAAAAGATCCATGTGGAGCAGTTCGAAGGGTTGTGTAGTAGTCATGATTGTCTTCGAAGGATGTTTTGCCCTTGTCATCTTCCCTGCTTCACAGGCACCGCATAAATGATCTTTCTTGAACTTGACGCCCTCGATGCCTATGACATGCTTCTTCTTCGCAAGGGTGTGGAGGTTCCTCATGCCAGCATGCCCAAGCCTCCGATGCCAAAGCCAGCATTCTGAAGCTTTTGCAAGAAGGCATACCGCAAGTTGTGGTCCTGCTGAGAAATCTACCACGTACAAATCACCTTTCCGATACCCTTCAAACACTAGAGATTTGTCAGATTCCATTAGCACCAGGCAGCGATATTTTCCAAACATTACAATCATATTCAGATCGCAAAGCATTGAGACAGACATTAAGTTGAAGCCAAGGGATTCAACAAGCATGACTTTATCCATGTGTTGATCCTTTGAGATTGCAACTCTACCTAGACCCAATACCTTACTTTTACCAGTGTCAGCAAATGTGATGTGGCTCTTGTCGGATGGACGTAATGTTGAGTCCATAAGAAGGCTTCTTCTGCTAGTCATGTGATTTGTACACCCACTATCAATAATCCATTCTGAAGATTTTGAAGTCGCTGGTGTCGTACCCTACAGTACAGTTAGGGGGATAGGCTTCACGAAGAGAATTGTGAAGCATAAACATTTGACGAACCAGTGGGTTATGAAAACTTAAATCCAGATTAGGACTAATAGGGAGAGTAGCATGCGATTCAGGAACGAAGTACATATTGATCCCATTCGGGCATTTTATCTTGCGCCCTACAAGATTTTTAAGGTCCCCGGCAATAGCATCAGAAGATTTTGTTTTTCTGCGGGAGACCTTTCCCTGCAAAAGAGAGTTAAGCTTTCTTAACCACCCACATCTTCAAGGGTGGCTTAGAAGCAATAAGTCTAAGTGCAGCATCTGAGAATTTTGGCTTTGAAGCCTTAGCAAGCAGTCTAGCAGGTGGACAATAATACTCATAGGAATAAGCAGAATAATTTTTGGTCACATGAACACGGTTCGATGAACCGCTCTCATACTCATGTGCCTGAGTATGGTTTCCCTGCAAAACATTTGTGTTAGTGTGACTCAGGTGAGTCCTCTGTTTGTATGAAGCCATTGGACCGTATGAAGCCTTTGGTCTGAGATTTGTCTTCTTCAAGTGAGTTGTCATGAAGACATTCACAGGAAGATTTTCCAGACACTTTTTGGAAACCCAGATCTTCTTCATAGGCGGTCCATTCCTGCAGTTAGTACCAATGTACCTGGCAAACACTTCACCATTCTGATTCTTAAACAGTTTATAGTTTGCATCAAAGGATTCATCAATGATAATGGGGTTAGCACAAGTGAAGCCAGATAAGTTGGATGGATCTGCTGAAAGTTCCTTTGCAGCAACCCATGTGGTTTTGGGGTACTGCTCAGGTTTCCAGTAAGAGCCATCTGCATTGATTTTCCTCACAAATCCAACACCCTCGTTCCTAGGGTTTCGATTCAGGATCTGCTTCTTGAGGACATCACATAGTGTCTGATGTCCTTTAAGACTTTTGTACATCCCTGTTTCAAGCAATGTCTTCAACATAGCATTCTCATCAGCAATAGCAGTGGTATCCTCAACAGAGGGGTTAGTTACCACGTCAACAGTTGAAGATATTGCAACAGTAGTAGAAGTGGAACATTCAGCAACAGAATTAGCATTATCACGCTCAATGCATTTAAGACATGGTGGTTCAAATCCTTCCTGAGCGGGACTGATCTGTTCGGAGCGACGTGACTCGTTTTCCTTTTGAAGATCTTCATGAGCCACCCTCAATTTCTCAAGTTCTTGCTTCCTTTGAAGATAATCATAGGAAAGCTTTTCATGAGTTGTTGAGAGAGTATCATGACGATCTTCAAGTTCCTGATACTTAACGTGAAGGTTTTTTATGTCTTCAATTAAGGATTCAGATCGAGTCATTTCAGCACCCAACAGGTCATCGCTTCTGTCTAACAGTTTTTGAATATGTTCCATAGCTTTCTGTTGTTCAATTGCAATTTTAGCAAGTGTTTTGTAGCTAGGTTTTGAATCACATTCAGAGTCATCGTCACTAGATGTTTCATAGCGAGTAGTGCGTGTGTTTACCTTGGCACCGCGTGCCATGAAGCAGTAGGTAGGAGTGGAGTCAATCTTGTCATTTGCGTTGGTGTCGGTGATGCAGTCATTGTCTTCAGTGTTGAAGATGGACTTGGCGACGTATGCTGTAGCCAGACTCACAATGCCGGAATCAGACTCCTCCTCAGACTCCACCTCTGCCTCCTCAGATGCGGACTCCTCCTCTGAATCCATCTCCTTTCCAACAAACGCACGTGCCTTACCAGATGAGCTCTTCTTGTGTGATGAAGACTTTGATGAAGACTTGGAAGAAGACTTTGAGTATTTCTTCTTCTTCTTGTCGTCAGAATCATATTCCTTGCTCTTCTTCTTCCTTCTGTTCTCATTGTCCCACTGTGGACACTCAGAGATGAAGTGTCCAGTTTTCTTGCACTTGTGACATGTTTTCTTCTTGCAGTCATGAGCAGAAGCTTCATCATTCCTTGAGCTTGATCGTGAAGATTTTCTGAAGCCTTTCTTCTTGGTGAATTTTTGGAACTTCTTCACTAGCATTGCAAGTTCTCTTCCAATGTCTTCAGGATCATCAGAACTGCAGTCAGATTCTTCTTCAGATGAGGAGACAGCTTTTGCCTTCAAGGCGCGAGTTCGCCCATAGTTTGGACCGTAGATATCTCTTTTCTCAGAAAGCTGAAACTCGTGTGTGTTGAGCCTCTCAAGTATGTCAGACGGATCGAGTGTCTTGAAATCAGGACGTTCTTGAATCATCAGGGCCAGGATGTCAAACGAACTATCAAGTGATCTCAGCAGCGTTTTGACGATTTCATGTTTGGTGATTTCAGTGGCGCCGAGGGCTTGAAGCTCATTTGTGATGTCAGTGAGTCTATCAAATGTGTGCTGGACATTCTCATTGTCATTTCGCTTGAAGCGGTTGAAGAGATTGCGAAGGACACTGATTCATTGATCTCTCTGGGTTGAGATGCCTTCATTGACCTTGGAGAGCCAGTCACAGACCAGTTTGGATGTCTTCAAGGCACTCACACGGTCATACTGTCCTTTGGTCAGATGACCACAGATGATGTTCTTGGCAGTAGAGTCCAGTTGAATGAATTTCTTGACATCAGCAGCAGTGACACCTTCTCCAGCCTTGGGAACGCCGTTCTCGACGACATACCATAGGTCGACGTCAATGGCTTCAAGATGCATGCGCATCTTATTCTTCCAGTAGGGATATTCAGTTCCATCGAAGACGGGGCATGCAGCGGAGACTTTGATTATCCCTGCAGTCGACATAGCTAAAACTCCAGGTGGTTAAACCGAATCACACAGAACAAGGGAGCACCTTGCTCTGATACCAATTGAAAGTGCGTTATATCGACTAGAGGGGGGGGTGAATAGGCGATTTTTATGAAAGTCTTCAAAACTTGGGAGTTATGAAGACAAACAGTGAAGATTATGCCTATTACTATGCAGCGGAAGTTAGATTACACTAGGCCAGCCATGGTCATGTATTCAATAGAGTGAAAGCACAGTGACAAACAGCTTCAGTGTAATAAGGATCAAGTAGGAATAAGTTATGAAGCCAAACAGATCATGCATTCACGTTGTGAAGACAAATGATAAAGCAAGCACGCAATGACTTCACAATGAGTAACAGCAAGAGAAGGAAGTGAAGATGAAACCAGTGACTCGTTGAAGACAATGATATGTTGGACCAGTTCCAGTTGCTGTGACAACTGTACGTCTGGTTGGAGCGGCTAGGTATTTAAACCTTAGGACACACAGTCCCGGACACCACGTCCTGAACACACAGTTCAGGACACCAAGTCCTCACCGTAATCTCCTTGAGCTAAGGTCACTTAGTCCTCGCCCAATCACTCTGGTAAGTCTTCAAGGTAGACTCCCAAACCTTCACAGACTTCGTTCACTGGCAATCCACAATGTCTCTATGCTCTGAATGCGACGCCTAACCGTCTGGAGGATTCACAGTCCTCAAGTGTAATAAGTCTTCAGATCACACAGACAAGAAGACTTAAGTGATGCCCAATTTACTCTGGCTCTGGGTGGTTAGGGCTTTTCTCCTCACTAGGAATTTTCTCTCAAAGGCTTCGAGGTGGGTTGCTCTCAAATGACAAAAGCCGTGCACTGAAATCTGAGCAGCCAACCGTTTATGGTTGTGGGGGTGGGCTATTTATAGCCACTTGGCAACCCGACCTGATTTGTCCGAAATGACCCTGGGTCACTAAGGAACTGACACGTGTCTCAACGGTCAGATTTCAAACTCTCATGGCAACTTTACTTGGGCTACAAGCAAAGCTGACAAGATTTGCTCTCATTGTCTTCACTCGAAGACATAGGTTTTTGATTAGGCGTCACTTCAGTCATTCTGACTGGTTCTCCTTGACCCCACTTAACAGTACGGTGGTTCCTATGACTCAACAAGAATAAAAAGAACTACGAAAGATCTAAGTCTTCGAGTTCCATAGGCTTCATAACGTGTCTTCTGTTGTCATAGTCTTCAATGTGAATATCTTCATATACCACCTTTGTCTTCAATGTCTTCATTCATTTTTAGGGGTCATCTCTGGTAGTAAAACCGAATCAATGAGGGACTTCTACCTGTGTTTTCCTGCAATTCTCACAAACACATTAGTCCCTCAACTAGGTTTGTCGTCAATACTCCAAAACCAACTAGGGGTGGCACTAGATGCACTTACAATCTCCCCCTTTTTGGTGATTGATGACAAACTAGTTGAAGTTTTCAACGGGGAATATAAAGTGTGAAGTCTGTAAAGGAATTGTCATCATAAGTTGCAAGTGCTCCCCCTAAAGATGTGCATATAAGTTAATTTGCTTTTGGAATGCAAATGCACATGGCAGGTTGTACTTGTGGAGATCAGCTTCAGCTTATGATGACAATCTACTATGCATGTGAAAGTATATGAAGATAATAACATGCATAATGGAAAATGGACGTCTGCAGAATGAGATGAGTGCGGAATTTATCGTCGCACATGCGGAATTTATCTTCGCAAAAGGAGTGGTAAAAACAAGTAGCAGACGACCATCGAGTTTTAGTGTTTACAACTCAAAAGAACCAAATTATGCAAAACAAGAGTTGCAAACACGAAGCAAGTATAACAAAACAAGGCACCCGCCCATATTGACCCGCTTGAAGACTATAAACATCATATGCTTCTCCCCCTTTTGTCAGGAATGACAAAAAAGGTTCGAAGACATAGAGTTTTCTACGCGTTCCCAGGCGCAGCAGGGTCGGTGGAGTTGTTTGGCGGTGCTGAGCTTTGAGGTGCTGAAGCGGGTGGTGGTGAAGTAGCATCATCATCTTCATCAATGATCCTCGCAGTGACGGTGGCAGCAGATGAGGAATACTCAGAGTCTTCAAGTGACGGTGTGTTGCGCATCACAGCCCTCCTAGGAGGTGTGGTGTCAAATTTGAAGCGCTCTGTGAAGCCATCCTCTTCAAGTTCAGCTTCAGTGCAGATCATTGAGAGCCCTTTCCACGTACGACGACAAGTCTCATGCGTAACGAAGGCATTCTTGGTGGCCAGGTTTCGAAGACGATTGACATCCACCAAGAGGCTCTTCATCTGACGTTTCAGCCAGTCGTGATGCCTATCTTGCTTTTGGTGAAGGGCCACAAGAAGCTCTCGGTCAGTGAGGACACGAGCACGCTTCTTGGGTCTTGGAGCGTTTGTGCTATCTGTGGCTTCAGTTGATGCTGGTGCACGTGTAGTGCCAGCCATAGGATAGACCCTGAACATGGCTTCAACACCTTCAACATTCTGCGTGAAGCTCTGGTGTTCGGCATTCTGAAGACTTATTGGTTGCTTGGCAGGCTCAGGGTATATTGCTTCAGCAGAGATATCCACATCTGGCAGGAAGATGCGATGGTTTCGGGCTGAGGGCTGATACGAAATTGTAGAGTGCAGTTTGATCAGCCTCATCACCCAAGGGGCATAATAGATTTTTAGACCAAATAAGTCCGAGCCTGACGCAGCAAGTTGTCGTATGAAAAGATCCTGTGCATTGAAGCATTTGCCATGCATGATATAGAATATGAGAGTCTTCATTGCACCCTCAATCTTGGCATGTGGAGAGTGTCCCTTAATGGGCCAGAGAGTCCGCCGGATAATGTGATATATGGTCCTGGGCAGGTACTCTAGGTCTTCAACGAAGAACTCAGTTGGATAGGGTGCATCTTGAGGCAATGGCTTCATCATTGAGAGCATCTGACTCATATTGGGTTCAGGTCTCTGAAATATGCTCTCAATAGCTTCAGAATGAAGTTGACACCCTTCCTCGAAGAATTCGCCTGGAGTGGGCAGGCCAGTGAGCTCAATGATATTGAATGCATTGGCTTCATGATGGACATTTTCGGTCATCCACTCCAGGATCCAAGTCTTAGGATCTCTGTTGTAGCCTTTGATGTGGAGAGTGGCATAAAACTGAAGCAGAAGCTCTTCGTTCCAGTGCTCTTCATCAGTCACGAACGGCAGCAGACCCACTTGCCTGAAGCAGTCCAAAGCTTCCTCAAGACATGGCAGACCAGCAATAGCTTCAACGTCAAGGCGCTTGTGTGGGCTGGGCCTGAATGTCTTCTTCCTCCTGAGGGCGATCCGCCCATGACTCATCTTGTGCCATTGGCGTCAGAGGACGACCAATGCTGATGGGTTCGCTTGTTTCAAGCTGAGGAAGGGCTGCATCACCTTGCACATTGTCCTGATGACAAATGTCTTCAGCAACTAGTGGGTCGGCTGCTGGAATATTTTCAGCGTCAGGTGCCTCTGTGGCAGCAGGCTCATGAATTGTTAGTCTTCTTTCTGCATTGGGGTGAATGACAGAAAGGGGTTCAACCATCAAGGGCTCTGTGGGAGCAGCCCTAGATTTCTTAGTCTTGCGCTTCTTTTTACTGGGGGCAGAAGGAGAGGCTTCAGAGCTCTTCCTTTTTCTGGCTTCAGCTTCTGCAGCTCTTGTCTTCTTTAGCTCTGAAGCTGTTGACCGGCTCTTTGGCTTCGAGCCAGTCGTGGCAGTTGGGAAGACAATGGGAGTGGCTGCTTGTCTTGATGCCTCTGGTTCACTCACAGCAGGCTGCTTCTTCTTCTTTGCGGCCATCTTGGGGTCGATGCCTGGACGCCCAAGTGCCTTGCGCTTTTCAGCCTCGTTGTAGGCTTGAACACATTTGTCAGCCAATGACTTCATCCTTTCACGCGAGCCTTGAGCTTCAGCACGCTTCTTCAGAAAGTTTTCTTTGAGATCATGCAGCATGATTTTGAAGCTTCTCACTTCCTGCATGCTGAGACTGGCCATGTGCTTCTTGAACTGAGCTTTTTCGTGATCAATTTTCTGCTTCATCTCAACAATGCGCTGAGCAATGGCCAGTTCTGAAGCAATTGCGCCTTGGAAGGCGACGCTGAGTCCAATAGGCAGCTGCAGATCATTGAAGCTTATATCTGGTGTGTCAAACCATTCATCGATGAAGCTGTGGACGATGGCGACATCAAAGAGAGGCAGATTGTTGAAGATTTCCGCTTCCTCTTTGCTTTTGATGAGCTGTTCTAGTGCGTCATCGCCCAGATCTTCATCGCTTGATAGATCAATGGCTTCACTACGCAGAATGGCAGCAGTAGTGAGCTCTTTTCCTGTGTGTTGCTGGGGCTCCTTATCCTTCAGGGGCTTGGAGATGCGGGATACATCTTCAGACTGCACACTGACTTCAGGAGGTGCAGTTTTCAATGGCTTTGCCCTTGAGATTTTTGAGGCAGGGGCCGGCTTTGAAGCTTTTGGTTTCTTTGTCTGCTTTGGCTTCGGCACAGCAGGAGCTTCATCAGACTCAGAATCAGCTGGAGGGTCATTCACAGCAGTCCCTTGGACTAAGATGTGGGTGATCAGGCCCTCAAGATTGGCAAACGGACCGATGATATTGGGTTCCGCGTCGCGTGTGCCATCTGCCCTTGGTGAGGAGGGACCAGGATTGAAGTCAAGCCCAAATTTCTTCTTGTTTAGCTTCGCAGACTGTTGAGCAAACTGAAAGTTGCGTTTGAAGAGATTGTCGTCACGACACCAGAGAAGTGACGACGGATGTGCATCATCAGGCTGTGGTCCTCGGACCATGCAAGGGTAGAAGCCTTGAGCAATGGCTTCATCTCTGGTTCTGGGCACAAGATTCTTGTATAAGATATCCCCCCATGGACTCTTGATTGCATTCTTTTCAGCATACTCCTGGGTGACGAAGCGGTATTTGAACCACTGTTCTGCCCAATAGCGTCGAATCCATTGGATTCGGGTTTTGCGCTGCCCATAGCTCTCTTCTGGATCTGTTTTGTACATTTCTGCCAAGTCTTCAGGCAGATCCTTGGAAGTTCCCTCACGTCTCTGTCTGCCCCCCTTTCTTGCTGCTGCAACTGAAGCCATAAACTTTAACTTGAAAGGCTTCAAAACTTTCAAAGGCTTCAAAGGCTTTCTGGACAAACAGGAACTGGCTTCAGGAGAGTTTATGTGATGCTGTAGGAATTCACACTGGAACTGCTAGACGGAAGGAAGTTGATGCCAAGCAGTTCAGTCCTCCGTGCCCTAACTTGGCGACGGAAAACACCTACGGCGACGGCGGAGAGGACGATGTCCGCGGTCGGCGTGAGGACGGCGTTGGAGAGGTTGCGGCAGCGAAGCGCTTCGTCTCCGGCGTCGTCGAGTGCTAGCGGTGGCGCTAGGGTTCGTGCGAGGATGGAAGAAGGAGATAATGACTGCGGTAAGTGTGAATTTATAGACTCAGAGGCGGCACTGTGCTATTACGCAGGTGCCCCTGGCGGTTCGCATTTGAGGCACGCGTGGCCAGTTAGCGGAAGTTTGTGGTTTGTTCCACGTCCCACGCACGCCTAAATTGTCGGGCGGTCGTTCCTGCTTCTCCGGATCTTATGTGGAGGAATGAGCATAAAAAATGGACTTTTATGGTTGTCTCTATGTCTTCAGCTGATAAGGACACAGTGAAGACATTCGACAGTTTCAACAGAATGCATATGATTTGGAGAGATAGAGTTTGAGATAGAAAGCATAGAGAGGTTAGGGTCCGATCACATTCACTTAGTTCAAAAGATTCAACCAAGAAGACATAGCTATAAGTGAATGCTGTAGAGGACAGAACACTTAGAGCATATATATATATATAATCATTGTAGTGAAGATAATCATGAAGACATGTTAAGTTCGAAGCCAAACCAATGTGAAGATATTGCAAGGTAACGCCATGAGTTAAACACTTCAAAATGGAACGTTTGGTGGTGGCGTTACCCACCGTATAGGAAGTATTAGACCCAGACACGGCGCACAATTATTGTGGCGCTCCAAAGTCAAATTCCACATTAATGTATTCACACTTAGAATGTATGTCTTCATTGATTGAAGATATACTTTACTTTGTGCGTTGCACATCTAAGTCATCAATATGCATAAGTGTTAGGATGTGTGCCTGATCACAGGACATTTGAGGATTCCAAGATATTTAGCTCACACCGTAACTTGCAAAACCTCTTCTCATCCAAGGGCTTGGTGAAGATATCTGCCAATTGCTCTTCAGTGTTGACGTGTATGATATCAATGTCTTCCTTCACAACATGATCTCTGAGAAAATGATGTCGAATTTCAATGTGCTTTGTCTTCGAGTGCTGAACTGGGTTGTTGGCAATCTTGATGGCGCTTTCGTTGTCGCAGTAAAGTGGCACTTGCTTCAGATGAATGCCATAATCCTTGAGTGTTTGCTTCATCCACAGAAGCTGAGTGCAGCAAGATCCAGCAGCAATGTATTCAGATTCGGAGGATTCACAGTCCTCAAAGTGTAATAAGTCTTTCAGATCACACAGACAAGAAGACCTTAAGTGATGCCCAATTACTCTCGATCTGGGTGGGGTTAGGGCTTTTTCCTTCCTCACTAGGAATTTCTCTCAAAGGCTTCGAGGTGGGTTGCTCTCAAACGACAAAAGCGTGCACTGAAATCTGAGCAGCCAACCGTTTATGGTTGTGGGGGTGGGCTATTTATAGCCACTTGGCAACCCGACCTGATTTGTCCGAAATGACCCTGGGTCACTAAGGAACTGACATGTGTCTCAACGTTCAGATTTCGAACTCTCATGGCAACTTTACTTGGGCTACAAGCAAAGCTGACAAGATTTGCTCTCATTGTCTTCACTCGAAGACATAGGTTTTTGATTTAGGCATCACTTCAGTCATTCTGACTGGTTCTCCTTGACCCCACTTAACAGTACGGTGGTTCCTATGACTCAACAAGAATAAAAAGAACTATGAAAGATCTAAGTCTTCGAGTTCCATAGGCTTCATAACGTGTCTTCTGTTGTCATAGTCTTCAATGTGAATATCTTCATATACCACCTTTGTCTTCAATGTCTTCATTCATTTTTAGGGGTCATCTCTGGTAGTAAAACCGAATCAATGAGGGACTTCTACCTGTGTTTTCCTGCAATTCTCACAAACACATTAGTCCCTCAACTAGGTTTGTCGTCAATACTCCAAAACCAACTAGGGGTGGCACTAGATGCACTTCCAACGAGAGGTATTCGACAGGGAGATCCTATTTCCCCTTATCTATTCTTACTTGCAGCAGAGGGCCTTTCGTTCCTTTTAAAATCCAGTTCTTAGTCGTCGTTGCTTGGAATCAAGGTGGCTCCTACAGCTCCGCTTGTGAACCACCTCCTGTTTGAAGACGACAGCTTGTTGCTTTTTATGTCTAGCTCTAAGGGGGCAAATGTGGTATCAAACCTATTGAAAACTTACTGTGATGCATCGGGCCAACGAGTTAATCATGACAACTCATCAATTTATTTCAGAAAGCGATGTCCAGACTCAGTAAAAACTGAGGTGAAAGATCTCCTGAATGTTCAAAATGAGTCTCTAAGTGAGAAATACCTAGGGTTGCCTACTGAGGTTGGACAGTCCAAAAAGGGAACGTTTAAATATCTGAGAGACAGGGTATGGGAGAAGATCAAAGGATGGGTGGAAAAGTTGTTGTCATCAACAGGAAAGGAGGTGCTTATTAAGTCAGTTGCGCAAGCCATCCCTGTTTTCTCTATGTCCCGTTTTAGACTGCCGAGAGGCTTGTACGAAAGTATGACTTCGATCATAAGGCAGTTTTGGTGGGGGAGTGTCGTGGAAGTGTCACGGCAGATGTCCTCATGGAAGAACCGGAAAAGGATGATCCAGAACCCTCAAGTCGGCAAGGCCAAGAAGAATGAACCACCAGGCGGTTTATCTGTCGACACTTTGAAAACACTTGATGCTGTTTGGCTCACGGAGCCATGTAATAGGGTAGTAAAAACTTTAATCTGCCGTGCCGTCGTGCACGATTCTGTTTTGCGCAATACTGCTGATCTGCCAGTTGAAGAAGATATAACTTTATACTTTATGACAGCTTTGATTTATGCAAATCAGATTGATCATTTCCCTGCGCACAAATAGATCACAAATCCCCTAGCGGTTTACCGCTGGGCGGGTCATGATACCCAATTGATACCACTGGGGACAGATAGTCCATAACCAGAACCGGTCTAATCACAATGCTAACTCAATTGTTAAATAAACAATCATACCTGTGGTGTATGTTTAGACTGCCGGCTTATCAGCTCCACGCAGCAAGAGTTTTTAAAGCGATGGCTCTAAAACATAAGGTTATTACCCTCTGGCAACTTAGAGTCTGCCATCCTGGCGGGTTGTAGAAACCCGAAAGATGCTTCAAATATGAGCCATAAGTAGGGCAGCCTGGCCCGACTTGTTAAAACCAGATGGCAAAAAAGAGATCATATAAAGAAAAGAAATCAAAAATTCGAGGCTTTTGAAGGCCGCCAAGCCAAAGTGTCTTGTTCGATGAAACTAGCCTGAGCCACTGGAAGGTACGTGTTTTTCGTGATCCGGCACTCACAGTACCCAATCGACATTTGAACCCAGATAAAATCAGGTCTTGTTTAAAGATAGACTTATCAGGAGTACGCAGGGTCAAAGTAGCAGCATGCATCACAGGCCGATTTATCCAAGTTTCAAGGAAGGCGGCTTATGAAGCCTGGATCTATCCTGACTATCTGTAGGCCGTGCTCTCACATGAAAAACCGCCGTTTGAACCTTAACGAGCTCAGAATCTTTGGTCGAATACGCCGTAAAAATTGATCGTTAAGAGTTCGGCGGGTCAATCGGGATTACCCGATGGAGTTGAAGCAGCTGGTTACAGGTAGGATGACCCGGAAAGGTTATGTTCTCTTTGGTCGAATACGCCTATGTTTGAACAAGATAACCTGGTCAAGAAGGTAGTCACGCTATGTTCTCTTTTGTCGAATACGCCTATGTTTGAATAGGAAGCCCCCAAGTGACATACTTACGAATTGTGCTCGTCGGGGACCTATGTTTGAGCTGTGCTATGCATCCAACTCTCTTTGGTCCCTGTAGTTTGGGCGTCAAGCCTCTTAAATGAACATGTAATATGACGATAAAAACTCAGCTTCGAGGAAGTGAAACGACAGAGGCCCTGATTTATCAGGGATGCCGGCTTTATTATATTGTTTATAATATATACATCATCAAACTATGTACATCACGAGAGCCGGTGGCTCAAGTATAGTAGGGCCGAAGATGAGCAATATTCCACGGCTGACGGGTCTCCTCCTCCGACTTAAGTGAGTCCTTGTGGTCTCGAACGTCGATAAGATAGTATGACCCATTATGCAGATTCTTGCTGACCACAAAAGGTCCTTCCCAAGGCGGTGATAACTTCATATCTGTCTGATCCTGGATGAGCCGGAGCACTAAGTCACCTTCTTGAAAGGTTCTGGTTTTCACCCAGCGGCTGTGATAACGACGTAGGTCTTGCTGATAAATCACTGAACGAGCCATTGCGAGGTCACGCTCCTCATCTAACAGGTCAAGTGCATCTTGACGGGCCTTTTCATTATCAGCTTCAACGTAAGCCGCCACCCGGGGTGAATCATGACGGATGTCACTAGGGAGAACTGCCTCTGCTCCATAAACCATGATAAAAGGTGTGTAACCCGTAGATCTGTTGGGGGTTGTATTGATACTCCATAATACTGAGGGTAATTCCTCCACCCAACAACCCGGCGTTCTTTGCAAAGGAACCATAAGCCGGGGCTTGGTACCTCGGAGAATCTCTTGATTTGCTCGTTCTGCTTGACCATTGGACTGAGGGTGAGCCACAAAGGAAACATCAAGCTAGATATGCTCCTGTTGAAAAAAAAATTCTTTTATAGCACCTTTAGAAAGATTAGTACCATTATCTGTTATAATGCTATGTGGAAAGCCAAAACGGAAGATCACCTTCTTCATGAATTGAACCGCCATGGCTGCATCACACTTACTAACCGGCTCTGCTTCAACCCACTTAGTAAACTTATCAACTACCACCAAAAGGTGGGTCTTCTTATCCTTGGACCTTTTAAAATGCCCAACCATATCAAGCCCCCAAGTTGAAAATGGCCAAGTAAATGGAATCATCCTCAATTCTTGAGTCGGCACATGAGCTCGTCGTGAAAACTTCCGACAAGCGTCACATTTGCTGACCAAATCCTCAGCGTCAGCATGAGCCGTCAACCAATAGAACCCATGACGAAAAGCCTTGGCTACAAGAGATTTAGAGCTGGCATGATGACCACAATCTCCTTCATGAATCTCTCATAGAACCTCACAGCCTTCTTCAGGAGAGACACAACGCTGAAACGCCCCTGTGACACTGCGATGGTGCAATTCTCCATTGATAATTGACTTTGACTTAGACCGCCGGGTTATCTGTCTGGCCAAGATCTCATCCTCTGGCAACTCGCCCCGGGTCATGTAAGCCAAGTACGGAACTGTCCAATCAGGAATAGCATGAAGAGCTGCCACCAACTGTACCTCCGGGTCAGGGATAGAAAGTTCCTCCTCTGTAGGTAATTTGACAGAAGGGTTAAGCAAAATATCGAGGAACGTGTTAGGTGGCACCGGCTTACACTGAGACCCTAACCGGCTTAAAGTATCACCCGCCTCATTCTTCCTGTGGTCAATATGTTCAACTTGATAACCCTTGAAATGACCCGCAATAACATCAACCTCTCGGCGATAAGCCGCCATGAGTGGATCCTTTGAATCCCATGTCCCAGGTGCCAGAAACTTGTTGCGCTACCAGATCTGAATCGCCAAAGCACCTCACCCGGCTTAAGTTCATCTCTTTCGCCATCCGAAGACCATGGAGCAAGGCCTCATACTCAGCTGCATTGTTAGTACAAGGGAACATTAACCGGAGAGCATAAGAAAACTTATCACCTCGTGGGGGAAGTCAAGATAACTCCAGCCCCCGAGCCTTCCAACTGCCTGGACCCATCAAAGTGAATAGTCCAATATGTGTTGTCTGGCTTTTCCTCAGGCGTCCGCAACTCTATCCAATCATTGATAAAATCCACAAGTGCTTGAGACTTGATGGCCGTACAAGGCACATACTTTAAACCATGGGGTCCAAGCTCAATGGCCCACTTGGCAACCTGGCCTGTGGCTTCTATGTTTTGGATGATGTCCCCCAAAGGAGCAAAACTAACCACAGTAATGGGATGACACAGAAAATATTGCTTAAGCTTCCGGCTTGCCATGAAGACCCCATATACAAGCTTCTGCCAGTGTGGATACCTCTGCTTGGACTCAATAAGTACCTTGCTGATGTAGTACACCGGCCATTGAACCGAATACTCCTTGCCTGCGTCTTTCCTTTCCACCATGATAGCTACACTGACAGCCTGGCCATTGGCAGCCACATATAACAACAAAGGCTCCTTATCAATGGGAGCAACAAGAACCGGCGGCTCAGCCAACTGCTTCTTAAGCGCCTCAAATGCTTCATTAGCAGCATCACTCCAGACGAAATTATCCGTCTTCTTCATCATCTGATATAGAGGCATAGCCTTCTCTCCCTACCGGCTTATGAACCGGCTTAAAGCTGCAATGCGACCCGCCAGACGCTGAACATCATTAACACACGCCGGCTTAGCCAACGAAGTAATGGCTTTGATCTTCTCCGGGTTAGCTTCAATGCCTCTGTTAGAAACCAGAAATCCCAAAAGCTTGCCTGCTGGTACACCAAAAACACACTTGGCCGGGTTAAGCATCATCTTGTAGACTCGGAGATTGTAAAATGTCTCCTTCAAATCATCAATCAAGGTCTCCTTTTTCCTGGATTTCACCACAATGTCATCTACATAAGCATGAAAATTACGCCCAATCTGATTGTGAAGGCAATTTTGTACCCACCGCTGGTAAGTTTCCTGGGCACTCTTGAGCCCGAAAGGCATAGACACATAGCAGAAGGCTCCAAATGGGGTAATGAAAGTTGTCTTCTCCTGGTCCTTAACTGCCATCTTGATCTGATGATAACCAGAATAAGCATCCAAAAAACTCAAATGCTCACAACCCGCCGTAGCATCAATGACTTAATCAATACGAGGGAGAGCAAACGGATCAGCCGGACAAGCTTTGTTCAAATCCGTGTAATCCACACACATTCTCCAAGTGCCATTCTTCTTCAGCACCAACACTGGGTTAGCTAACCACTCAGGATGAAAAACTTCAACGATTAACCCAGCCGCTAAGAGTCGGGCCACTTCTTCACCAATGGCCTTTCGCCTCTCCTCGTTAAAACGACAGAGGAATTGCTTGACCGGCTTAAATTTCAGATCGATATTAAGAGTGTGCTCAGCGAGTTCCCTCGGTACACCTGGCATGTCTGAAGGCTTCCATGCAAAGATGTCCCGGTTCTCACGGATGAACTCGATGAGCGCGCTTTCCTATTTCGGATCCAGATTGGCACTGATGCTGAACTGCTTGGATGAGTCACCTGGAACAAAGTCAAACAACTTATTGTCATCCGCTGATTTGAACTTTAACAAAGGATCATTCTCTATGGTTGGCTTCTTCAAGGATGTCATGTCCGCCGGGTCAACATTGTCTTTGTAAAATTTCAGCTCCTCTGTTGCACAAACTGATTCAGCATAAGCAGCATCACCTTCTTCACACTGTAGGGACACCTTGCGACTCCCATGCATCGTGATGGTGCCCTTGTAACCCGGTATCTTAAGCTGCAAGTAAACATAACAAGGCCTTGCCATGAATTTGGCATAAGCCGGCCACCCAAACAGAGCATGATAAGGGCTCTTGACCTTGACTACTTCGAAGCTCAGAGTTTCAGATCTGGAATGATGTTCATCTACAAAGGCAACTTCCAAAGATATCTTACCAACCGGATATGCTGACTTACCCGGCACCACACCATGGAATACAGTGTTTGATGGCTTAAGATTTTTATCAGTCAGTCCCATGCGACGAAAGGTTTCATAATAAAGTATATTAATGCTGCTGCCTCCATCCATGAGTACCTTAGTAAATTTATAGCCTCCCACCTGAGGCGCCACCACCAGAGCTAGGTGACCCGGATTGTCAACCCGTGGTGGATGATCCTCACAACTCCACACAATCGGCTGTTCTGACCACCGTAGATAACGTGGCACCGCCGGCTCAACAGCATTCACCGCCCTCTTATGAAGTTTCTGATCCCGCTTACACAAGCTAGTAGTGAAGACGTGGTACTGCTTCGGGTTGCTCTGATAACCAGACTGCTGCTGCTGATTCCACTAATTATTCTGCTGGTTGTAACCACCTTGATTGCCTTGGCCGTGAAACCCGAAATTTGAACCGCCGCCTCCATGACCCGGACCATGAGAGCCGGATCCTGAACCACCATTCGGGCCACGGTTGTGCTGGACAGACTCCCTAAAATGTCTCATTATACTGCAATCCTTCCACAGATGTGTAGCTGGCTTCTCATCCGTTCTGTGTTTTGGACATGGCTGGTTCAGTATTGCCTCAAGGTCAAATCTAGTCCCTTGAGCCGGCTTCCCCTTGCAATGCTGGTTATAACTCCGTGCACCGGTGTTAGCCACAAAGTCATCAGCTTTGCGCTTACCGTTGCCGCCCTGATTGGCTGGGTTGTACTGCTGTCCCTTCATGCCGCTACTCTTCTTTCCCTTTCCCGATCTTTCATCCTCAGAGTCGGGGTCCTTGGTACCATCAGAGTCGGCATACTTGACAAGAGCCGCCATAAGCTCCCCCATGTCGTTGCAATGGCGCTTAAGCCGCCCAAGTTTTTGCTTGAGTGGAATGAAACAAAAAAATTTCTCCAACATTAGAACCGCTGAACCGACGTTGATGTTATCTGAAGAATGTATGATAGTCGAGACCTGGCGTACCCAGGTGGTCGTTGACTCGCCCTCATCTTGAACAAAAGAAACCAAATCCACGATCGACATAGGCTGCTTGCACGTATCTTTGAAATTCTGGATAAACCGGGTTTTCAGCTCTGCCCATGACCCGATGGAGTTGGCCGGCAGCCCCTTCAACCAAGTACGAGCCGTCCCTTCCAGCATCATGGTGAAGAACTTAGCGTATGCAGCCTCACTAACATCCACCATCTCCATAGCCATCTCATAACTCTCCACCCAAGCCTCAGGGGCTGATCTGCTTTGTAATTAGGCACCTTACGAGGGCCCTTGAAGTCCTTGGGTAGACACTCATTTCGTAGAGCCGCCATTAGACACGGCACACCAAAAGCTCTAGAAGTTACACCTGCCTCAATTGAAGACGTCGGGTAAACCGGCGCGTACTGATGAGCCGCCAGCTCGGCCTCCCGACGCGCTCTGCCCTGGTCCACCAAATCATGTGCATTAGCACCATTGCGCACTAGGTCATGTCCATGAGGTTGGTTACGGCGCTGCTCTGTACTCAAGACTGCTGGCGAGTCAATGTGTCGACTGTAGCTTCGGTTTGGACGAGGGGTCGAATGAATCCGGTCATGACTATAGGAATAAGCCTGTTGCTATACCAAAGCTGTTTAAAGAAGCTCCCTGGCCCTTCGGGTTTCAACCGCCGCCAGAGTCTCACCCTCGACTGGCAGAGCCGCCAATCGCGTTGCTGCAGCAATCATATTGCCTAAAGGAGTGGAGTAATGACCCGGTGGCGTCACCACGTGCTGAGGCGGGGTGTTATTCATATGCGGAGAACCTGTCACGCGCGGCTGAACCGGCACTCCACCTCCTGGCGCTTCAGTCACCCGGTTTATTATTGGCGGGTTACTAGCCCCCGCTCTGGGTGTGTTAAAGAGGTCCCTCGACTCATAAACCGAGGGCAGACGACTCCGGTGCTTTCTCCTCAAGACTTCGTTTGAAGCGTTCTGATCCACCATAAGCCGGTATGAATCTGCTTGAATCTGCTGCGCTTGGGCGTTCAAAACAGCCTGCTCCGCGGCCGTCCTAGCGTTTTCCGCTGCCAAGTCTACCTTAGCTTGCGCTATCTCATCGCGCAATTTAGCCACTTCTACCTTATGCTGCTCCTGGTTGTCTGGGGTTACATCAACCTCCATTAGAGTAGCCAGAGCTTCCAACAGGTCTGTCAAAACTTGAGCCGGCGGGCGAGCTGACCCACCAGCGCCTGCCGCTGTCACCGCCGCTGCACTAGAAGTCATAGCCGCGGCGGCTATCAAATAGAGAACCGGATGGATGCCAGCCATGAAGATCGCCACCCTGTTCGGCGGCTCATGGGGGTCTAGAATACTGTCGCTATCGGAACAACCCCCAAGTCGTCCGTCTTGTAGCTGATACATTGAGTTGGTCTCGCTCATGGACGACTCATCATCAGAGTAGATGGCCGCCTCACCGCCAGACACAGAGCCTTCCAACTCAGCCCTATGGATGAACCCAACGAAGACACGCTTTACGGCGGGTTAAACTCGGGCGGGTCGTGCACGCTCAGTCGTCTCGATGATGTCGGTGCAGATGTCCAGCTTAGGCCTCGGTTCGCCGATCTTGCCGATGAAGACGTGGATTCCACCGAAGGGGACCCAGCACCCGTACTCAATTGAGCCAGCCTCGGGGCCCTACCCTGCATCGTCAATGTAGATCTTGCCGCGACGACTCTTGGTCATATGGCCCATAGCATATCCCTTGATCCCTTCAAAGCTGCCCTTCAAGAACTCAAAACCACCGTGCGCAGGCCCCACGGTGCGCGCCAACTGTCGTGGAAGTGTCACGACAGATGTCCTCATGGAAGGACTTAGTTGTGGAGCCATGGCAACGAGGTTAGCTTAAAGGGGTTAAATCGGGACAAAGGACACAAGGAGTTTATACTAGTTCAGCCCGTTGTGGTGAAGGTAAAAGCCTAATCCAGTTTGAGGTGGTATTTCTAGGGTTTCGATTACCAGGGAGCGACTATGCTTTGCCTGGCTTTCGATCTGTTGTCTCTTGCCCTAAGCCGCTGCCGGTTCGTCCCCTTATATACATGGGTTGACGCCCTGCGGCCTACAGATTCCCGGCCGGCTCATACAAACGTGTCCGGCTCGGTGACTTATCTTACATGCCTTATAATACAAGTTACATATACATGGCGGTTTATACTCACGGGCCTTAAGCTTCCTTTCGGTTTGGGCCCTTTAACAAGCCTGCTTCATGAACCGCCATCTTCAACATACTCATGGCCTCTGTTTATATGAACCGCCATTGATATGACCCGGCCCCTCCTGAGCGGGTCATATCCAATAGCCATATCCCCAACACCGTGAGACCAATATGTTTGAAAATCCCTTCTAATTTACTGCACATGGAATTAACTCGCACACAAGTACACAAATATGATTTTTGAAACCGTTATGGTTAGCTGTTGCATGTGGATGTAGTTCAAATTTGAATTATGGTCATTAAATGGCTAGACAATCACTTAAATGTCTTTAAAAGGTCAAATGACCCCTGAAATTTTCCAATTTTTCACATGATAGTTGTATTAGTGCACGTTAAATATAGAAAAATTTGAAGGCTGTAAGGGGTAGCTATCTCCCGTTCGTCATCAAACATGCATTGTTCCCTCTTGGAAACACGAGTCTTCTAGTGAGTTGCTTCGGTTTGTGAGGGGTGTGTCCAAACTTTCGTCAAACATGCCAATATTTTTACCACATCATCTTGGTGGAATGACAATACATCAAGCAAGGTTTAATGTGTTTCTGATCATTTTTTAAAATTTTGGAATTAAAATGCCATGGCACTCCATGCATGTGTCCATGTCGTGAGACCAATATGTTTGAAAATTCCTTCTAATTTACTGCACAAGGAATTAACTCGCACACAAGTACACAAATATGATTTTTCAAACCGTTATGGTTAGCCGTTGCATATAGATGTAGTTCATATTTGAATTACAGTCATTAAATGGATATAAAATCACTTAAATGTCTTTAAAAGGTCAAATGACCCATGAAATTCCAAATTTTCACATGACAGTTGTATTAGTGCATGTTAATAAACATAGAAAAAATTTGAAGGTTGTAAGCGGAAGCTATTTCCCGTTCGTCATCAAACACACATTGTTCCCTCTCGGAACCACGAGCGTTCTAGTGAGTTGCTCCGGTTTATGAGGGGTGTGTGTCCAAACTTTCGTCAAACAGGCCAATTTTTTTACCACGTCATCTTGGTGGCATGACATTACATCAAGCAAGGTTTAATGTTTTTCTGATCACTTTTTAAATTTTTTAGAATTAAAATGCCACGGCACTCCATGCATGTGTCCATGTCGTGAGACCAATATGTTTGAAAATTCGTTCTAATTTACTGCACATGGAATTAACTCGCACACAAGTACACAAATATAATTTTTCAAACCGTTATGGTTAGACTTTGCATGTAGACGTACTTCAAATTTGAATTACGGTCATTAAATGGCTAGAAAATCACTTAAATGTTTTTAAAAGGTCAAATGACCCCTGAAATTTTCCAAATTTTCACATGACAGTTGTATTAGTGCATGTTAAATGTAGAAACAATTTGAAGGCCGTAAGGGGAAGCTATCTCCTGTTCGTCATCAAGCATGCATTGTTCCCTCTCGGAAACACGAGGCTTCTAGTGAGTTGCTTCGGTTTGTGAGGGTGTGTGTCCAAACTTTCACCTAACATGCCAAATTTTGTACCACATCATCTTGGTGGCATGAAATTACATCAAGCAAGGTTTCATGTGTTTTTGATCTTTTCATATTTTTTTGGAATTTAAATGGCATGGCACTCCATGCTTAATTGTGTCCTAGCCGTTATACCAATATGTTTGAAAATTCCTTTCCAATTTACTGCACATGGAATTAAATCGCACAAAAGTATACAAAATATGACTTTTCAAACCGTTATTGTTAGATGTTGCATGTACATGTCGTTCAAATTTGAATTACGGTCATTAAATGGCTAGAAAATCACTTACATGTCTTAAAAGGTCTAATGACCCCTGATTTTTTTCCAAAATTTTACATGACAGTTTTATTAGTACTACAAATTTTCTCGTACATTTAAAACACCATCCGTTGCCATTTTAATCCAAATCCATCTTTGCTACCTCTAGAGCGCTGCGTTGGTTTTCCCTTAAAGAGGAAAGGGTGATGCAGCAAAGTAGCGTAAGTATTTCCCTCAGTTTTTGAGAACCAAGATATCAATCCAGTAGGAGGCTACGCGCGAGTCCCTCGCACCTACACAAAACAAATAAATCCTCACAAGCAACGCCATAAGGGGTTGTCAATCCCTACACGGTCACTTACGAGAGTGAGATCTGATAGATATGATAAGATAATATTTTTGGTATTTTTGTGATAAAGATGCAAAGTAAAATAAAAGGCAATGAAAATAGCTAAGTGTTGGAAGATTAATATGATGGAAGATACACCCGGGGGCCATAGGTTTCACTAGTGGCTTCTCTCAAGAGCATAAGTATTTTACGGTGGGTGAACAAATTACTGTTGAGCAATTGACAGAATTGAGCATAGTTATGAGAATATCTAGGTATGATCATGTATATAGCTATCACGTCCAAGACAAGTGGACCGACTCCTGCCTGCATCTACTACTATTACTCCACACATCGACCGCTATCCAGCATGCATCTAGAGTATTAAGTTCATAGGAACAGAGTAACGCTTTAAGCAAGATGACATGATGTAGAGGGATAAATTCATGCAATATGATAAAAACCCCATCTTGTTATCCTCGATGGCAACAATACAACACGTGCCTTGCTGCCCCTACTGTCACTGGGAAAGGACACCGCAAGATTGAACCCAAAGCTAAGCACTTCTCCCATTGCAAGAAAGATTAATCTAGTAGGCCAAACCAAACTGATAATTCGAAGAGACTTGCAAAGATAACCAATCATACATAAAAGAATTCAGAAGATTCAAATATTGTTCATAGATAAACTTGATCATAAACCCACAATTCATCGGTCTCAACAAACACACCGCAAAAGAAGATTACATCAAATAGATCTCCATGAGAGAGGGGGAGAACATTGTATTGTGATCCAAAAAGAGAGAAGAAGCCATCTAGCTAATAACTATGGACCAGAAGGTCTGAAGTAAACTACTCACACATCATCGGAGAGGCTATGGTGTTGATGTAGAAGCCCTCCGTGATAGATGCCCCTTCCGGCGGAGCTCCAGAACCGGCCCAAGATGGGATCTCATGGGTACATAAGGTTGCGGCGGTGGAATTAGGTTTTTGGCTCCGTATCTGATCGTTTGGGGGTACGTAGGAATATATAGGAGGAAGGAGTACGTCGGTGGAGCAACAGGGGGCCCACGAGGGTGGAGGGCGCGCCTGGGAGGGGGGGGTAGGCGCGCCCCCTACCTCATGGCTTCCTCCTTTATTTCTTGATGTAGGGTCCAAGTCCCCTGGATCATGTTCGTTCCAAAAATCACGTTCCCGAAGGTTTCATTCCGTTTGGACTCCGTTTGATATTCTTTTTCTGCAAAACTCTGAAATAGGCAAAAAACAGCAATTTTGGGCTGGGCCTCCGGTTAATAGGTTAGTCCCAAAAATAATATAAAAGTGAATAATAAAGCCCAATAATGTCAAAAATAGAAGATAATATAGCATGGAGCAATCAAAAATTATAGATACGTTGGAGATGTATCAAGCAACCCCAAGCTTAATTCCTGCTCGTCCTCGAGTAGGTAAATGATAAAAACAGAATTTTTGATGTGGAATGCTACTAGGCATAATTTCAATGTAATTCTTCTTAATTGTGGTATGAATATTCAGATCCGAAAGATTCAAGACAAAAGTTTAATATTGACATAAAAATAATAATACTTCAAGCATACGAACAAAGCAATTATGTCTTCTCAAAATAACATGGCCAAAGAAAGTTATCCCTACAAAATCATATAGTCTGGCTATGCTCTAACTTCACCACACAAAGTATTTAAATCATGCACAACCCCGATGACAAGACAAGCAATTGTTTCATACTTTTGACATTCTCAAACTTTTTCAATCTTCACGCAATACATGAGCGTGAGCCATGGACATAGCACTATATGTGGAATAGAATGGTGGTTGTGGAGAAGACAAAAAGGGAGAAGATAGTCTCACATCAACTAGGCGTATCAACGGGCTATGGAGATGCCCATTAATATATATCAATGTGAGTGAGTAGGGATTGCCATGCAACGGATGCAGTAGAGCTATAATTATATGAAAGCTCAACAAAAGAAACTAAGTGGGTCTGCATCCAACTCTCTTGCTCACGAAGACCTAGGGCATTTTGAGGAAGCCCATCATTGGAATATACAAGCCAAGTTCTATTATGAAAAATTCCCACTAGTATATGAAAGTGACAAAATGAGAGACTCTCTATCATGAAGATCATGGTGCTACTTTGAAGCACAAGTGTGGTAAAAGGATAGTAACCTTGTCCCTTCTCTCTTTTTCTCTCATTATTTTTGGGCCTTTTTCTCTTCTTCTTTTTTTGGCCTCTTTTTTTCCTTTTTTTTTTTAGTCCGGAGTCTCATCCCACTTATGGGGGAATCATAGTCTCCATCATCCTTTCCTCACTTGGGACAATGCTCTAAAAAATGATGATCATCACACTTTTATTTACTTACAACTCAATACTTAGAACAAAATATGACACTATGTGAATGCCTCCGGCGGTGTACCGGGATATGCAATGAACCAAGAGTGACATGTATGAAAGAATTATGAACGGTGGCTTTGCCACAAATACGATGTCAACTACATGATCATGCAAAGCCATATGACAATGATGGAGCATGTCATAATAAATGAAACGGTGGTAAGTTGCATGGCAATATATCTCGGAATGGCTATGGAAATGCCATGATAGATAGGTATGGTGTCTGTTTTGAGGAAGGTATATGGTGGGTGTATGATACCGGCGAAAAGTGCACGGTATTAGAGAGGCTAGCAATGGTGGAAGGGAAAAAGTGCGTATAATCCATGGACTCAACATTAGTCATAGAGAACTCATATACTTATTGCAAAAATCTACAAGTTATCAAAGCAAAGTATTACGCGCATGCTCCTAGGGGGATAGATTGGTAGGAAAAGACCATCGCTCGTCCCCGACCGCCACTCATAAGTAAGACAATAAATAAATAAATTATGCTCCGACTTCATCACATAACGGTTCACCATACGTGCATGCTATAGGAATCACAAACTTTAACACAAGTATCTCTCAAATTCACAACTACTCAACTAGCATGACTTTAATATCACCATCTTTATATCTCAAAACAATTATCAAGTATCAAACTTTTCTTAGTATTCAAAACACTCATAAGAAAGTTTTTACTTATCTTGTATACCTATCATATTAGGATTATTTAAGAAAATTACCATGCTATTTAAGACTCTCAAAATAATCTAAGTGAAGCATGAGAGATCAATAGTTTCTATAAAACAAATCCACCACCGTGCTCTAAAAGATATAAGTGAAGTACTAGAGCAAAACTATATAACTCAAAAGATATAAGTGAAGCACATAGAGTATTCTAATAATTTCCGAATCATGTGTGTCTCTCTCAAAAGGTGTGTACAGAAAAGATGATTGTGGTAAACTAAAAATCAAAGACTCAAATCATACAAGATGCTCCAAGGAAAACACATATCATGTGGTGAATAAAAATATAGCTCCAAGTAAAGTTACCGATGGAAGTAGACGAAAGAGGGGATGCCTTTCGGGGCATCCCCAAGCTTTGGCTTTTTGTGTCCTTAGATTATCTTGGGGGTGCCATGGGCATCCCCAAGCTTAGGATCTTTCACTCCTTGTTCCATAATCCATCAAATCTTTCACCCAAAACTTGAAAACTTCACAACACAAAACTTAACAGAAAATCTCGTGAGCTCCATTAGCGAAAGAAAACAAAAGACCACTTCAAGGTACTGTAATGAACTCATTATTTATTTATATTGGTGTTAAACCTACTGTATTACAACTTCTCTATGGTTTATAAACTATTTTACTAGCCATAGATTCATCAAAATAAGCAAACAACACACGAAAAACAGAATCTGTCAAAAACAAAACAGTCTGTAGTAATCTGTAACTAACGCAAACTTCTGGAACTCCAAACAATCTACCAAAACAGGAAGGCCTATAAAATTTGTTTATTGATCAGCAGCAGTTGGAATCAATATTTTATCACGTTCTGGTGATTTGTAACAATTATTTTCATGAACAGAAAGTTTCTGGAAATTTCTGCAAGATCAAATAACTATCATCCAAGAAGATCCTATAGGTTTAACTTGGCACAAACACTAATTAAAACATAAAAACACATCTAACCAGAGGCTAGAACAAATATTTATTCCTAAACAGAAGCAAAAAGCAAAAAACTAAAAATAAAATTGGGTTGCCTCCCAACAAGCGCTATAGTTTAACGCCCCTAGCTAGGCATAAAAGCAAGGATAGATCTAGGTATTGCCATCTTTGGTTTTAGGGAAGAAAAGAGCAAACTTTTTATCTATGGAATTAATCTTTCTATTTTTACAAAGTACGTGGCCATTAATGATAGAAGAAAGATTAAGAATGTTGCGGAAATTGGCATCTAGGCTAGCCTTTATCTCTTTGATAGATTCATTTTGGTAAGGAAGCAAAAGAGATGTGGTTTCAACTTTCTCATTAATGGGGTGCCCAAATATAGTTTTCATCTTTTCATAAGTACCTATGGGGTCCCCTTCAAGAAAACCCTCTTCAAAAATAGAATCTAAAACTTGTTCGAACGAAGTGGGCAACCAAACATAAAAGCTCTTTAAGTAAACCTCAATTTGATATTGGGGTACATAGCTAGCCCGGATCCTTAACAGCCTATCCCAAGCATCTTTCAAAGATTCATCGAGTAAATAACGAAAAATTCCAGAATCATCTTCATCAAAATTACTAAGGTCCTCATTGATAACTCCGGCAGGTTTTTCCATAGTATTTCTTATGAGTTTAGATAAGATAGAAGGATTGTCTAAAGGACTACAACTTGGAAGAGAAGCCCCAACTCTTCTTGGTTCCGACATGGCGAGGAAAAAGCGAACAAAAAGAGGCAAACGGAAAAGAGAAGGCGAATAAAATGGCAAGGGTGAAGTGGGGGAGAGGAAAACGAGAGGCAAATGGCAAATAATGTAATGCGGGAGATAAGGATTTGTGATGGGTACTTGGTATGTTGAGTTTTGCGTATACTTCCCCGGCAACGGCGCCAGAAATCCTTCTTGCTACCTCTTGAGCACTGCGTTGGTTTCCCTTGAAGAGGAAAGGGTGATGCAGCAAAGTAGCGTAAGTATTTCCCTCAGTTTTTGAGAACCAAGGTATCAATCCAGTAGGAGGCTATGTGCGAGTCCCTCGCACATACACAAAACAAATAAATCCTCGCAACCAACGCGATAAGGGGTTGTCAATCCCTACATGGTCACTTACGAGAGTGAGATCTGATAGATATGATAAGATAATATTTTTGGTATTTTTGTGATAAAGATGCAAAGTAAAATAAAAGGCAATGAAAATAGTTAAGTGTTGGAAGATTAATATGATGGAATATAGACCCCGGGGACATAGGTTTCACTAGTGGCTTCTCTCAAGAGCATAAGTATTTTACGGTGGGTGAACAAATTACTGTTGAGCAATTGACAGAATTGAGCATAGTTATGAGAATATCTAGGTATGATCATGTATATAGCCATCACGTCCCAGACAAGTGACTCCTGCCTGCATCTACTACTATTACTCCACACATCGACCGCTATCCAGCATGCATCTAGAGTATTAAGTTCATAGGAACAGAGTAACGCTTTAAGCAAGATGACATGATGTAGAGGGATAAATTCATGCAATATGATAAAAACCCCATCTTGTTATCCTCGATGGCAACAATACAACACGTGCCTTGCTGCCCCTACTGTCACTGGGAAAGGACACCGCAAGATTGAACCCAAAGCTAAGCACTTCTCCCATTGCAAGAAAGATCAATCTAGTAGGCCAAACCAAACTGATAATTCAAAGAGACTTGCAAGGATAACCAATCATACATAAAAGAATTCAGAAGATTCAAATATTGTTCATAGATAAACTTGATCATAAACCCACAATTCATCGGTCTTAACATACACACCGCAAAAGAAGATTACATCAAATAGATCTCCACAAGAGAGGGGGAGAACATTGTATTGAGATCCAAAAAGAGAGAAGAAGCCATCTAGCTAATAACTATGGACCCGAAGGTCTGAAGTAAACTACTCACACATCATCGGAGAGGCTATGGTGTTGATGTAGATGCCCTCCATGATCGATGCCCCTTCCGGCGGAGCTCCGGAACAGGCCCCAAGATGGGATCTCGTGGGTACAGAAGGTTGCAGCGGTGGAATTAGGTTTTTGGCTCTGTATCTGATCATTTGGGGGTACGTAGGTATATATAGGAGGAATGAGTACGTCGGTGGAGCAATAGGGGGCCCACGAGGGTGGAGGGCGCGCCTGGGGGGGGGGGGTAGGCACGCCCCCTACCTCGTGGCTTCCTCCTTTATTTCTTGACGTAGGGTCCAAGTCTCCTGGATCATGTTCGTTCCAAAAATCACATCCCCGAAGGTTTCATTCCGTTTGGACTCCGTTTGATGTTCTTTTTCTGTGAAACTCTGAAATAGGCAAAAAACAGCAATTCTGGGCTGGGCCTCCAGTTAATAGGTTAGTCCCAAAAATAATATAAAAGTGAATAATAAAGCCCAATAATGTCCAAAACAGAAGATAATATAGCATGGAGCAATCAAAAATTATAGATACGTTGGAGACGTATCAATCTTTCACAGCTAATAAAAAATATCCACAACATCACACACAATTTTATTATAGGAACCGTTTGCGATGAAAATTTCTGTGTCTGTTTAAATCTTCCTCCTTAAGCTTCGTTGGCTCGTCTGCTCCAGTGCCGGCAACCCCCGAATCCACGAATCCTGATCCCCATACCCGCACCCCCTTTTTGCAAAGATGACGCCGTGGAAACGCTTCGTGAAGGCCCATATGATGGCTGCGTCCTCCCTGAGCGCCGCCGCTGTGCCGAGAGCGCGGCCGCCTACGTCGAGAGTGCCGCCGCATCCGCATTGAGCGCGGCCGCATCCACCGAGAGGGTGTCTGCGGCAGCTGCTGCGACGGTGGTTGCAAAAGCCGAGAGCGCTCAAGCTGCCGTCCGTGCCACCGATGTCGCCCTGGCCCGAGTCGAGGCCATCCACACCAAGATCGAGGACGCACACGCTAAGATATTCAAGGCCACCTCGGAATCCAGCAAGCAACCCATGTACGAAAAGGCGGCGGTGGCCATGGAGCACCTGCCTCCTCATGAGATCGCCAAGCGGGAGCTCGAGATGCAGGAGGCGGCGGAGATCGAGGAGTGCCGGGAGGAGGAGTTGCGCGTAGCCAAGGTCGAGGTAGAGAAGAGTCTGTTCGTCGAGGAATCGGCGGTGGAGTACCAACGCGAGCTCTGGTGCAGCCACTACTGCGAGTACTACAACCTTGAGGACGGTGCCGAGGACGAGGACGAGGACGCCGTCGACTTCAGCAGGGGGGACGCGGGGTCCACCAATGGCGGCGTTTGGCCAGGACAAGTCATCGAAATCTCATCTCACACCGGGGATGCATAGGCCGGCGCGGCGGTGGATTTGTTAAAAGTATGCATACTTAGGCTTTGTTTTTAATGCTGGTCTTTTGTTAGAGCAATGTTTAGGTCAACTAGCTCTGTTTAATTACTAAAGTTGCTCGATTCAGTAAGTGTGGTCTGTATGCTGTACGCTGTTTTGTGTGCCCAAATTAGCAAGCGATGTTAAATTGTGCGATGACGTACCGGGAGAAATTTCCACCAAAATTTGAATTATCAAACTCATCCCATGCGCGTAAAGCAGAAGAATCGTTTGCGATGCACACAATCGTTCAAAGTGAATGGTGTCTAGCGGCACCTCGTGCAAAGTTTCCCTCCACATTTTCAAAATTTTGGCCTACCACCAAAATATCTACCCCGCCCCCTCCCCCCTTCGTCACCCCCTTTTCTCCCCGACCACAAGTCACATTTCCCATGTTTCCTCCTTCCTCCCTTCCTTCCTAAGCTATAGCCGCTTCCTCGCTTGCTTCCTCGCTCTCGCCGTCTTGCATCCTACCGCCGGGGTCGCCATGGTCTTCTTCAATGACCTCTGCAGCGGTTCCTCCTCCTCCGAGGACTCCTTCACCACCCGGGTATGCCTCTCTTCTCTCTCTCGGGCTATGACTTGGAATGAAGGATTTTAACCCGACGGTCGATTTGAATCATTTCTTCCTCTTGTAGCTCCCTAGGACCATCAGTTGCAACGAATAGAGTGGGGTGGCTGAAGATATGTCTGCTCGTTGTCACCACCAATCTCCATGCGTGAAGCTAGTTGTGTTTGAATCTGTGGACAGTGGGAGGAAATTTCTGGCATGTGCAGAGAAGGTGAGATCCTCTTTCGTTGTTACAAATCATTTGTTAGATGTGATTCAGACACTGTCACGGTCCCAACCCATTCATACCACACCTTCAACCAAACGCATCCTAAGACAGTGTCACAGTTTATACCTAGTATCTAAAAATGTTGCCATCTCATCAGCGGTGCCATTAGAAAATTATTTGGCACCGCTTCAGTAGTTTGTGCAGCCAACTTTTGTCCACACATCCGAGCAGCTAGCAGTAAAATACTTGGTCTTTATGGAACGGATGAAGTAGGCATCGGAGCAACTAGGTGCTCCGGAGTCCGGGTCCCTAATTCTTTTCCGCTGCATCGGGTCGCCAGTGCAGGGCACCGGTGCGAGATGTAGCAACAGTTGTCTTTACACCGGTTTAGGCATACATAGTGGACGGCCTTAGTGCTATTAGTTCTCTGTTACTAAATTTGTGCATGTACACATCTGTTAGTATAAATTTGCTGTCATCCAAACACTGTCGCTGTGCTGTTGCAGTTATATTTTCCTTCCTCATAAAATGTTCAATTTTTTATTTATAGTACATGAGTAAGAACTTGTAGCATTGTTGTAGTTAATTATAGCTTCTGATGTTTCAGAATTTGGTTGTTATCTCAGTAGCAATTAATTAATTTGCACATTGATCATTTTGAGAAGATATGTCATAATTAACATGTTTCTTTAGTTTTTAAAATAAGTATTGGTTATTTTCTATGTTGCTATAAACCCAGTTTCCCTACAATTGTTACTGATCTAGTTTTAAGTATTATAGGATGAACGGAAGTGTTCTTATTTGGAGTGGGTTGATCAAGAGTGGCCACAGTCTTTGAAGATGTGCCTAGCAAAGCTCTGGAGCATGTATGAGGAAGAGAATAGAGGTAGGCTTAGAAAAAGTGTTGTCAACGCTGAAGAATATTTGAAGATGCGGGATAAAAAGAGGAAGGTGGAGAATGAGCACAGATTTTTTAAATCAAACTTTGTTAAGATGGTGTTGGCGAGGAGGAGGCCCTTTTCCAGTTGGACAATGCAAAACAGGTTCTTACTAAACAGAAAGCAGAGGTGGATAAGACATGCCCAAATGATCTCGATTAGGGAAATGTATATATTGTTCTAATGTTGTTCTTATTGAGTTGAACTAGCTATATGTTGTATTGTGCTGTTTTCAGGTAGCTATCGTACTGTGATGTTAAAATGTAGTTATGTGCCTGATATGAAATTGGCAAACAGCTGTTTGATATGAAATGTGAATTTGCGTAATACTGGAATTCTTAATTGTAAACTAATAAACCTGCTAAATGGGTCATGAAACTTTGCAAACGGTTCTGGCAGTAAAAGCGATTGTGATGGATAGCCCAATGCCACACAGTTTCTTTATCAAATCGTGTGTGATGTAGTTGATAAAAGCAAACACTTAACTGAGGCAGAGCGTGTGTGATAGTTACACCTTTCACACACGAGTCTATACATAAAACTGTGTGGGATATACATACGAACGGAAACGTTTTTCCTGAATTGACTGTGTGGGATGTACATAAGAACGGATACGTATTCCTTGGATTGACTGTATGTGATATACATACGAGCGAAAACGTTTTCCCTGGATTGACTGTGTGGGATGTACATAAGAACGGAAACATATTCCTTGGATTGACTGTGTGTGATATACATAAGAACGGAAATGTTTTTCTGGGATTCACCGTGTGGGATGTACATACGAACGGAAACGATTGGGTTTCGATGCCTCGCCCGATCGCACAAGAGCTCATTTTGCCCCAGCCTGTGTGCCAGAGGGCCTATCCGCAACGGTTTCTGGGTCATGTTGGAGGGACCATCCTATCCCCCACACTCACTTGACGACGGTTCCAAATATCGTCGCGCAGAGAAGTTAAAAACCGTTTGTATAGCACCGACGCGTACCAGTGCTATTCCTTGGATCGCCTATAGGAAATCATTATGTAGATCCCTTGACAGCAAGAGACCGCAGCGTCGTGTAAAATCTATAGAGATAGAGGGTACACATAAAAGGTTGGAAAATGCAATGAAGACTCATGCTCAACATAAGAAGAATGCCTTGACTACAAAAGGATCTGATGGTCAAACATCATCCACTTCTTCATAAGGAAAGGTTTTAGGGGTTGCGCACAGTGCAGATGAACCCCCAAAACTCTTGACCGGCGAGGGAGTTAAACATCATTCACGCAACAAAATGTTTCAAAATGGCTATAGGATCCTCCTAATTCACGAGGTCTCACATTAAGCGAGACAGTAGCTACTCTCGCGTTGAGAGTGTACAGTGATGAGCCAGCCCATTAGAGTGAAGTTAAAACAAGAAAAAAAATACAAAGAAGGAACGTTGCGGGGAGGGGGGTGGGATACAATCCCAGGTCTGCTGGGTAACTGACAAACTGTGCTAGCGTCGTTATCGATGAAATGTATGGTGCGTCCTACTTGAGGTGCCACGCCGGTGTTCCACTGTTTAGTTTCCTTTTTTCACCTTTTATCTTTGTTTTTCTCTGTTTTCAAATAGAAGTTATACTGATTTTTGGAAAGTGGGTTTTCTTCATTTCTTTCCTTGTTTTTACTAGGTTTTTAATTTTCTTTCTTCTTTCTTCATTTTTATTCGGGTTTCACTATTTTTTTCTTTTATCCTTCTTTTTTTGTTGGGTTTTATTATACATTATCTATTTTGTTTTTGTTTTTGTTTTACTTTTGTGTCTTTCGTTTTTTTTATTGGTTTTTTCATTCTCCTCGTATAGATTTCTAACATTTTCGTAAATGTACTAATAGTTTTAAATGAAAAGATTAACAATAATTGAATACATGGTCAACATTTTTTCTATACACATTTAATATTTGTTGAACACTTGATTAACATTTTTCAAGCACCTGCTCAATATTTTCTTAAATGCTTGCTTAACATTTCTATATACATGATCAGTCTTTTTCTTAATTTTTTTACTACACGGTCAACATTTTTTCTATACATATTTAATATTTCCCAAATGGTTGATTAACATTTTTCCTGTTCAACATTTTCTTCAAATGCTTGATTAACATTTTTACATACATGATTAAAAATTCATCACTTTTTCAATAAGTGCTCAACACTTTTTGTATACACGTTCAATATTATCCAAATGCTTGTTCAACATTATCCAAACGTTTGTTTATTATTTTTTTAATACCTATTCAACATTTTCAAATATTTGTTCAATATATTTTAAATACTCGTTCAATATTTTTCTAATACTTGTTCAACATATTGCAAAAATATTTTAGAATGTTACTCGTTCAATATTTTAGAAATTTTAAAGTATAAATCAAATTACAAAAATAAAACATAAAACTAAAAATAAAAAGAAAAAGAGGTTATGGCCTCCCAAGAGGCTGGCCAGTTCGGTGGCGCTCTGACAGAACCCCCACTTGGGCTGGTCCAACAAATGCGTTTGCTAGTTTGTTGCTTTGCTCGATTGCAACCCTATAAAAAATGTTGATCCGTCAGGTGTTGCAAAGTCAGTTGTTGATCGGTCTTGCCTAAAAAAAATTGATGATCGGTCAACCATTTGACAATTAACTTTTCAAAAAATATATCTGAAAAAGTTTGTCAATTTGAAAATACTTCATGAATTTCAAAATAAGACATAAATATTTTAAATTTTATCAAATTTGAAAAAAAGTTCATCAATTTAAAAATTAATTGAATTTGAAAATGAATCAACGATTTTGAAAATTTTCATTTAATTTTAATAAAATTCGTTGATTTTGAACAAAATTTCATTGAATTTAAAAAAAGTTCATGGAAGCTCATCAAATTTGAGCAAAGTTCATGGATTTTGGAAAATAGTTCACCAAATTTTTGCCGACACTTCATTGGATTTAAAAAAATTCATTGAATTTGAAAAAAGCTAATCGATTTCAGAAAATGTTCATCGAATTGAAAAAACACCCATTTAAAAAAAATGTTCATCGATTTTGAAGAAAAAGTTTACGAATTTTAAAATTAGTTCATCAAAGCAGAAAAATAAAAAGATGGAAAAAGGAAAAGGAAAAGGAAGAAGAAAAGAAGGAAAGAGATTCAAGTAACAACTTCCTGTTTGGTGGCGCTGTGGTTACTGCAGCTTACGATGATACATGACGTCGCTGGATCGATTCACTCCACGAGTTGTTTTTTGCTGATTGATTACGAAAGAAGCTAGATGAGTCGGCCCAGTGCGAGGGGGTATGCGTGCCCATTTACAAAATACTCCCTCTATCTCATAATATACAAGCGTTTTTGACACTTCACTAGTAACGGGGCATCTGAAGCGCTAAATAGGAAATGCCCTCCCATAGATGTGCAGGGGTGGAGAAAAAGAAAGGAGTTGTGTTGAGTCCACAAGCGAGGGGAAGGGGGAGGGGGCTGGTGAGAGCAAGCGGGCCGCCCACGGGCCCCACACAATTATCCCACTTGTTGCGGAATTGGGCAAAATGGGTGTGTTTCACCTACAAACTAAAGAAAAAGTGGGTGTGTTGTGAAATTGGACTAATTCGAAGTTATCACCACAAGTGTGATGCTAACAACACATGCTAAGGTATAGCTCTACATTCATATCACTAATTCTACTTGATATGATCTTGCGTGGGTGGAGCCAATAAAGTACTTGTCTCCACTCCAGTTACCACGTACACTCGTGTCACCACTGCATGTCCCCACTCCAGTTACCACAACTATAATTAAGTGTTTCCCCATGAACACGACATTAAGTGCTAGGGTTCTCCGGTACTCCCTATTACAATAATCAAGGACTAAGGGAGTTAGGCCCTATCACAAACCTACCACGTCAACCGGCCTTCACACCAATACTAATTACCTAAAGTCCACGAGAAGCTAATGCCGCGTGAGCGCTGTTCACAACAACATGAGACAATCAACGCAATATATGTAAAGGAAATGACCGAATCACTTATTTAATCATCAATTGCTAATGATGCAAAGGTTCATCCAAATCATCAACAAGTACAACTATTCAAACATAAAAGCGGGGAGAGACATGTTACATGCCGGCATGGAGGCGATGGAGGAGAGGAGCATGGCGGCGCCGTTGGTGATGGTGGCAGTGACGACGGTGGAGATGGAGATAGTGGCAGCACCAGCCCGAAGGTCGGTGCATGTGTTGGCGCCTCTTCTTCCTCCTCTTGACTTGACCCTTCTTCTCTCTATGGAGGTGATCTTCGAGTAGCAATGCAGATGCGATTGGATTTCGACGGCTTGTGGATAAATGATGGATGCTTTTGGCGGCGGCTAGGGTTGGAGGTGTACATATAAGAGGCCAAGGGATCAAGACGAGCCCTCTGCCAAACTTGTTCCTTATTGGCCAAGAATCTTGTGGGAATAAACGGGAACAAAATCGGTGAAGAATCCCGTTCGGAATGGCAACTTTCGGTTTTGTCAACATGTATGGTTTTCGACCTAGTTTTCCTCATCAATGAGATCAGCTTGTTCAGGTTTTCGATCGCATTTTTCTTATAAACTGGATAAATCTTTTGGCATTACGGTCATTTTGAGTAATATAAATAATATATTCATGTTCCATAATCCTCCCACCCCCCGTTTTATATTCTAAAAAAGGAGGCTAGATCAGTTCGTGAGCAAGTTGACATGCCTGCACAGTGTACAACTGATGCCATGTCACCGATGAAAATTGAGTTCGCATCATATTTCTGCCGACTGGGCACAGATTTTAAGCAAGGCGAAATGAAAACAGAGCGTTATGCTGCAGTTCGAGTTCCCAGAAGACCATAATCCATGTGATTCAGTTGTTACAATGAAGGCAAACATCATTCTAGAAACAGTAACATCGTATCCTATATACTTAAGAAGTTCATTCCCACTACTTGATTTATCTCAACATGCAGAATAGACACATCAGCATCCATTCACATCTAGCCACGTCACACCTAATATAGTCCCACTCAGGTCCACCTCCTCATGTTTGAACAAATATTTTCATCATCATTTGTTTTCTGAATATTTTTTTACAAGTAATCAGTGTTCAAACCGTGGGAGACAAACCACCCATCTCTCCTACTCTCATCTCGCCTCGCCTCCCCATCTTCTCCGCGCCTATCCCTTCCTCTTCTCCCTGTAATAAATAAATTCCCTTCCTAAACTCTTCTTCCTTCCCCTTTCTATAATACCCCATGGCTGCGGGCATCCATCTCAGGCACAATCCGTCGGTCCTGCGTCGGATCCATCTCTGTGTGAGGCGCTCCTCCGGCACAATCTGCCCCGTCCTCTCTCTCTCTCTCTCTCTCTCTCTCTCTCTCTGCAGACTGGCACTTGGATATACCCAACAGAGCGCGGCGGCGGGAGAAATCTTGCAGCGGATAGAGTTTAGTTTTGCCAAATAAATTGATTGCTATTTGACGGCCATGGCGAGATCAATTTCTCTCCGCTTAATTAAAGGTAGGATTTGGCCGTTTCCCTTTCTCGAGCTTTGGCAAATGCAGGGAGCGGCCAGATCGGATGGGCATTATTCCCACATACACGGAACAGCCAGATCAGATGGGCGTCATGCCCACAAACATATACATGTAATTATCATTTAAACTAATGCCTAATACATGTAAATATTTTCTTATGCAGTACTCTACATCTGACAAACGCCCACAGCACACTGCGGCCAGACGTAGCAGCAGACGGCCCGACCGTGGATTTTGTAAGATAAGCACTGGTGTGTCGAGGTGTTTCTGAACATCTATAGCATGTTCTACAGAAAATATATCGATGAAATTACTTTGCAAAAGCCCAGACGTTTACTTTGACGGTATACCATCCATAATCTTCTTTGTTATTCAGCACATCTTACATTACTACTTAATGTTGATGTAAGATATAAATCTATCTTCTGTCTTCTCTCAATAATAAATGTATCCTAATGTTGACCGGAATGGATCAAATTGAATGCATGTGGGAGTTCTGATGGAAATTTACACGGTTCAAACTTGGGGTTATATAGCTAGGTGGTGATGTTTTAGTTGTAGCTTGAAAGTTTTTTCCCTTGCAGAAGAAGCGGAAATGGTGGCATATATTGAACAATGAACCATTTGGTTCTGCGGGTAAATTACCTTATAATCATCTAATCTGATTGTTCTTCGGGTTTCCAAACTTTTAATGGTATATGTAACGTATCATTCTGAAGTATTGCTAACCAAGCAAACACAATTTTACATATTTTTGGCCTTCTTTTAGGAGAGGTATTGTGCTAAGTAAACAACAAATTGTAGGAAACATTTTTCGCAGCAACGCGCGGGGAATTATCTAGTATTAACAAAACATTCAGACACTTCGCACACAAAATTAGGCTGCTTAACAATTAAAGCAGAAATATTTCCCACGGGAAGACTTACAAGTTATCAAGTTATAGCAGTAATGAAAGTAGAAATACATCTAGACATGACTTATCACAATATAAATATTCCAGATATAACTGGGCAGAGGGTACCATACTTTACTCATGAGCACCATCAAACGTCTCTGCATCACAATTATCACCAATTTCATATAAAGAAAATAACAATCGTCACCAATTTAATTTTTTCTCATAAGTACCAGTCGTATGTGCATATTTTTTTACCAACATTAAACACGGATAGGAGATGTGGAGAACAAAATGATCGATTCGAGTGTTTGACAAAAAGCTACCACATTTGAGGCTTCCGTCCCATAGAAGACAGAACTACCACTTTTTTAAAAGTGGCCGAAAACTACCAAAAAATTGGAATCTCGTGACTAAAATCTACCACTTTCAGAAAATAGCTAGTTTAGACGGTTTAAACGCGTTTGTGACATAAGAAGCCTGTCTATCAAGGCTGACGTGACGGGAAAGTCAACTCTGTTATTTCGGACCGCTAAATTGACCGTTATGACAGGTTGACCCCACACGTCAGCATCACCTTCTTCCTCCTCTCTCTTTGGCATTTCGACAAACACCTTACCAACAGTATAGCAGCACACCGGTGGTAGCTCTTTGGACTGCAGCACATCGACGAGTTGTTGCCGCCTGGCGCGCGACCGGGCCGCCGCCGAGTCGCCGGTGTCGTTACTCACGTGCTTGCGTTAGTGGTGGTAGTCCAGAGGCCGAGCTTCGCGGGGTGGTGGTCGGTGATGGCCTCAGGAGAGCCATGGGGCGGCGCAGGCAGGAGGACGCTGGGAGGCGGCGGAGCTGGATGGAGCACGGGACAAGGAGGAGGCCACCGATGATGCACTCGGCAGTGAGGGCCAGCAGCACATCAGCGGCAGGAGGGAGGCGATGGTGGTGGATGGCAAGGAAGGCAAGCAGCTCGGCCCTGGCGTTAGGCCGGGGTCACGGAGGAGATGCAGGAGGACTGCGGGGCGAGGCAGGGAGGAGGCGGTTGTGCCCGCCATGGCAGGCGGTGGACGGAGCAGAGGCAAGGCAGGGCGAGCTCACCCGCGTGAGAAGTGAAGGCAGGGAGGAAGGGAAAGGAGAGGTGGCCAGGCCCGGCGGGGCTGAGGAGCTCGTCGGTGGAGAGAGGGAGGTCTGGCAGGTCTTCCCCCACAGCAGAGGTGCACATGAGGTGTTTGCTAAAATTCCAAAGAGAGAGAGAGAGAGATGAGGTGGAAGAAGAAGGTGATGTTGACGTGTAGTCCCCACCTGTCATAATGGTCAACTTATAACGGTAAAAAATAAATGGAGCCGACTTTTCCGCCACGTCAGCCCTGATAGACGGCCCCGCATGTCATAAACGCGTTTAAATGGTCTAAGCTAGCCATTTTCTGAAAGTGGTAGTTTTTAGTCACGAGATTCTAATATTTTGTTAGTTACCAGTCATTTTTTTGAAAGTGGTAATTCTGTGGGACACGAGACCCAAATATGGTATTTCCTCCGTTCAGAATTATTTGTCGCAAAAATGGATGTATCTAGACGTATTTTAGTTTTAGATATATCCATTTTCAAGACAAGTAATTCCGAACGGAGGGAGTAGTTTTTTTTGTCAAACACTCGATCGATTCAGACTACGTCAAGGAAGTCTCCTCCTAGCAAGGAGCGTATATCCCAGCTATATTTACACCTCTCATGTTAGAGTTCCTCTTCGTGGTCCTCCCTTTTCCCCGCCGAAGTTAGGACATCTGTCTAACTGGAAGGGCTCCTCAAGCATCTCCCTCCTGAAGTAATCCTTTCTACGTGTGTCCCAGTCCCATCGATGCTTCTCATGGTATAGTTCCTCTTCATGCTCCTTCTTCCCACACCCAAGTTGTACGTGGTTTGGGTGCAGAATCTTGGATTCATCCGGACAAAGCGCACAGCTGCTTTTGAAGCGGCACAACGGCTCTTCTATAGTGAGAGACACAAGGGGCAGAGAATTAGCTAGGAATGGACCAAGTTGCGTAGCGTGACTCGTGAGCGATAGTAGAACCTACTTAGGATAGTGCATGATTTGATGATAAGTCTGCGTGGACACTGGACGAAACGTAGCTCAGCAAAGAACCTCTCCTCATCAGCATCGTCTTCCTTGCGGCGGGCGGAGAAGTTGAGGTGGTACCAGATATCTTCCCTGAAACCAGTGCAGGCAACCTTGGGCTGGTCAGGAGACCAGAACTCGGCATCCTGCATGCATATATATAGATATAAGACATGGATCTCAAACAAGCATACAAGTAACTAACTAAAGCAGTAGTGCATGTATATGCAAGAATGGATCGAGATGGAGAGAAGACTAGGTGGTATCCTGCGGATGGGTTGGAGTAGTATTGTACGTACCGGGTGCTTGGAGTTGTAATGTTTGAGGGCATGGAGGGCGAGACCGAGACGGCAAGCGTGAAAGTTGTCGAACTCTCTGCTGTCAAAGGAAACAATTAATAAAAAAAACAGGGATTAAATATAATCATAATGGATGTAACAAATGTCTTGTCTTGAAAATAAGAAGAAACAAGAAGGTATTAAAGTTTTCATGAGATTTGGGTCGCGTACGTACGTACTCTGGTGTGTAAGGGTGACGCGCATCAAGAAGGGGGAGATCAAATGGAGGCAAAACCCTTGGGATCATACGCCGCGCCATCCAATCCAGCAGCATCTGCCGAGGGGAAGAGAACCAGGCTCCCATGGAGTCTTTGGATCATCGTCTGCGTCGTCGGTCGCGGTCTGATAGATCGATAGCTAGCCCACCGATTGGATCTTCTGTATATATAGAGACTTGATCTAATTGTAGGCCGAAAGAAAGAGAGAGAGAGAAGCCAATGCTTACACGGAAGTGATCGGGGATCCTAATCGGAGGCGGATCTAGACGGGGCGTTTAAAAGAAAACTACCCAGAAATCATGATTGATTGATTCTGATTTTTTAACTGATTGATTCATATTAAATCTGGCACACCGATAAGTGCCACACGTGTGGGCGTTAGAGAGTCTGTCCACACATTTTGTGGTTGTTTGGATACAGAGAATTAGACGTGGGATTTTGGAAAACTGGTTTTTAAAGGATTTTTAGGAAAACCAGTTTTTGTTAGTTTTTCTGTTACGACGAGTCTATACAATTCCTTGTTTGGGTGGAAAAAGGGCAAAACACGATCACGCAGTTGCCGTCCGCTCATCCCAGAGGCCATGGCTCTTCGCTCACAGCCTTCCTATGCATGTTTCTCTCGTCCTCTTCCTTGCATGCTGCATGGCACACATGTATGGCTCTCCTGCTAGCTAGCTTATGATGTGCACGCGGCAGGTCGACGTAGCAGTGGCAGCGATGCCTGTCCATGGGCGGGTGCACGCCGGTATGAAGTAGGACGCTGTCAACGGTGCTGCCGGCCGCGCCTGAGCTGAGAATAGCAGAGATAACATGGCGAGCCGGACAAGCCATTGCCGGCCGACGTTGTCTCGGCAGAGGACGAACATCGCGGAGTTCGACACCGCCGGTGTTACGGTGCCGGTGTTGGACGGCGGCGGCGACGATCGCCGGAGCTACCAGCAAGGATGACATATGGACGCAAAAGTAGACGGCAAAGAATTAATGAATACGTAGACGATGAAGCTGAACCCGCCGACGCATCCAAATAGCCAAATAGACCGTGCGGGATACTAGTCAACACGGCGGTAGAGAACGCGTTTGTAGAAAAATGACTAATAGTCGTTTTTCTATAAACTGGCTTTTTGAGATTTTATAAAACTCAGTATTACTTATCCACGGATTAGTTAGATATCCTAAACAAGTTTTTAGGTGGTTGTAACAGAAATCACGTTTTTAGAGAGCTGGTTCTCTGCAAACACTTCATCCAAACAATCTCTTTGTGTGGTGTATAAGAGGAACAGCCCACACACCTACGTGTGGGCAAAAAAATAATGCCCACACACCTTTTTTCCCTCCCGATCCCTCTCACACGCGTGCGTGTGGGCGAAATAGATAACGTCCACACGCCCCGTACGTCAGGCCTCGTACCTCGTGGTCCCGCATGCCCGCGTGACAGTCACCGCGCGTCCCGCAGTTGCCATGGTCCAGACCCTCGTCCATGTTCGTGTAAATGCAGTTGCCATGTCGCTGAACTTCAGTTGCCATGTCGGACAACTACAGTTACCATGGTTGCTCAACTGCAGTTGCCATGTATGGTCTGATCTACTGCTGTTACCATGATTTCAAAACTTTAAGAGTTGCTACCCACTAACACTAGGCAGTTGCCATGTAGCACTACAAAAAGGCATGGCAAAAAAATATGTTCGGGTAAAAGAGAGAGTTGCCATGTGCTCACAAGCACACTAGGGCAGTTGCCATGTAAAAGAAAGAGTTGCCATCTGCTTACGTGCACACTAGGCAGTTGCCATGTACCATGCAAAAACACATGGCAACTCGGATAAAAAGGGAGTTGCCATCTACTTACAAGCAAAGCTAGGGCAGTTGCCATGTACCTGCAAAAACATATGGCAACTGCCAGCTTTGGGTGTAGGCTAGGAGACGGGCGTGTGGGCGAAGTGATAAACGCCCACACACCAGCCCCCTCTGCGTGCGTGAAACTAGTGTGTGGGCGAATTGCTAAACGCCCACACACCAGCCTCCCGTGTGGTGGAAAAAGGACGTGTGGGCGACGGAATGAATGCCCACAAACCAGTTTAGTCCTACGTGGCACACAAAAACTGCTAGAACGCGTCAAGATTCGTGCAGAATTGATTGGACAAGAATCCATGCGTGTGGGCGAGCTGCCAGACGCCCACACATGTGCGGGCGTTAGACTTTTCGTAAATCTAAGGCTTCTTCGTCAAGCCCTTTCCCACGCGGATCGATCGATCGATCGAAAGCCCAGCCGTCAGCACTTCGCCGGGCATATGGGCAAACCCCCTCTGATCCCTAATCTTCTCTGATCGGTTATTTTGTCAGAGTACATCCTAAAAAAAGGTTATTTTTTCCGAGTACATCCTGGTGGAGATAGTTGCTAAAAAAACATCCTGCTGGAGATGGCACGATGTGCACCCATGCCAGCGGACCCAATCGAGGGCGGCAGCGTGCCCGTCGGTTTCACCATGCTCTCGCACGTTCCCGGATTAAACTTCTACCAGAGGAGATGTAAGGAGGGAGATGGTGTATGCGGTTCATCTATCACTCTAGAGCTCGAATTTGAGTGGCAATGTCGATTACAAGGAAAGATACATGAATTGAGGATTGGGACAGAATAACAGTAGCCGTCGCTGCCGGGGTTCCGTGATCCACTAGGTACCCTGTACTCTGGTGAGCTGCGCCTTAAGTTTGTGTGGGTGCAGAGTGGCCGCCACCCACTCGGGCCCGTTGTAGCGTCGGTTGAGCTCGCATGCACGGCTCTAGGCCGTGCCTTGTCTGCGGGTGGGGTCGTCTCGTCAGTGGCGCTGATATCCCCTCCTTCTTTGCATGAGGCTTGTCCCCAAGCCTCATCATTCGGGAAGCGATCTTATAGGGCAGCCTTGTCCTCCCAGGTGTGCCCTACAGCTGAGCTAGCGGACCATTCGACTTGGACTTGCTCGATCATCGCCCCACGTTTCTTGCGCCAGCGTGACTGAATGATCTTAATAGGTACCAAAAGTTTATCAGTGCAAATGAAAAGTTCAAATGTATGAGGCATACCAGGGAGGAGGGCCTTCCGGAGTTGCGATACGTGGAAGACTGGATGCACAGTCACATGTGGTGGCGGTTGGAGCTTGTACGCCACCTCATTAATGCATTGGATGGTCGGGAACGGTTCCTAGTAATTGAACGAGAGATTATGGTTGGCACGAGGGGTGACGGATGTCTGAACATACGGCCACAGTCTGAGGTACACCTGATCTCCGATGGCAAAGGTGCATTCTGACCGGTGTTTGTCTACCTAGGTCTTCATGCATTGTCGCTCTCTGTTGAGGTGCTGTTGGATCAGATCCAGGATCACGACACGCTCCTCGAGCCATGCCTGGAGCGACAGTACAGAGCAAGCAGAAGTTGCAGAAAGCCCCCATTTCCGTGGCTCATAGCCAAACATTGCTTTAAACGGGCTCATTCCAATGGCTGAGTGCAGAGAGGAGTTGTACCAGAATTGAGCAAGGGGAGTCCAGAAGCTTAGCGTCGCGGGCAATTTTGAGTAAAATAACGTAGGAACGTCTCAATGCATTGGTTGGCACACTTTGTCTGGCCACCTGTTTGAGGATGGTTGGTTGTGCTCAATCAAAGTTCTGCACATGCATACTTGAAAAGCTCTTGCCAAAAGTCACTAGTGAAAACAGGGTCTCGATGAGACACAATTGCTTGGGTAAGTCCATGGATCTTGATATCTGGTTCATATAGAGCTGAGCTACCTTGGGTGTTGTGTAAGGATGGGCTAGCCGCAAAAGGTAAGCAAACTTGGAGTGCTTGTCCACAGTGACCCACAAGTAATTGAAAGATCCGGACTGGGGTAGGCCATCTATGAAATCCATAGTGATGAGCTCCCAGGTTGCACTTGGTATTGGCAAAGGCATAAGCAAACCTAGGGAAGCGGATCTGTCCGGCTTAGCCTGCTGGCACACAGATCAGTACTTGACATAGTGTAATATGTGACTTTTCATGTTAGGCCAAGCAAAAACACGACGAATCCTGAAGTACGTTGTTGGAAACCCCGAGTCACTGCCCAAGGCACTGTTGTGGAATGCTCTAATGATGGGTTGTTCTAATGCAGTTGATCCCCCAAGCCAAATGTGATCTCTGATTTTTAGGATGCCTTGCTGTAGAAAAAAATCGTCCTTTGGGATCTGCCCTGATGGCCAATTGCTCTAGGAGGCAAAGGCCTTGGGGGTTGTTGTTGTAGGTGGCAACGAGCTCATCGAGCCAGGCTGGTTGGCAAGAAGTGACTGTGGCGAGGACTTCTAATGGCGGTGCGCGCGACAGGCATGGGTAGCCTAGTTGTCAGAGCCCTTCCTGTAGTGAATTTGGTAACGCAACCCAGTAATTTTGTGAAAGCTTTTTGTTGCCAGGGGTTGTCAGTATTTACTCTTCCAAATGCACCAAACTCCGCTGGTTAGTCAAGATGATGAATTCAGCGTGTTGAGGTACGGTTTCCACTGTTCCACTGCGACCAAGATTGCCAGGTACTCCTTCTCGTACATCAAGTTGCCTTGATAACGTGCGGAGAGAGCTTTGCTAATGAAGGTGATGGGGTGGTCCTGTTGCTAGAGAACATCGCTGATGCCCAGATCACTTGCATCGGTCTCCACTGTGAACTGCTTACTGAAATCAGGAAGAGCGAGTACTGGGGCTAACATAAGTTGTTGTTGCAGCAATGTGAAGGTCGTCGGGTTGATTGGGGTCCAGGCGAATGGGGACACCTTTCTTGAGCAGATTGAACAAGGGCCACATGATGACACCGAAATTCTTGATGAAACGGCGATAGTATCCGGCAAGTCCCAAGAAGTTGTGCATTGGCTTGGCATCTGTGGGTGTGGGCCTGCTGGACACTGCACGGACCTTCTCAGAATCAGTGGTGACGCCCTCGGCATTGATCACATGTCCCAAATAAGAAATACTCCCTCCGTCCGGAAATACTTGTCGGAGGAATGGATGTATCTAGTCATACTTTAGTTTTGGATGCATCCATTTTTATCCATTTCCGTGACAAGTATTTCCGGACGGAGGGAGTATGTTGCTGGTCGAAGGCGCACTTGGAGTACTTCACTTTCAAGCTATCCTGACGCAGCAGGGCGAGCACCTGCCTCGGCTTCTCGATGTGCTCCTCCAGAGTCTCGTTATACACGAATATGTTGTCAAAGAAGACTTTCACATGGAGTAATATATGCAGTCGGAACCGTTATTAGAAAAAATAGACTGGTTCTTTACCTCAAATCATTGGACAACCTCGTATCCAAATACATCAGTGAAAGCGCTTCCCAGGCCAGTTTCAGATCACATCCCATGTCTTGTCTCGGTTCAATCTTCCATTCCACGCTCCAAGGTATTTCGTTTTGAAAACTATTGGCCTTTACACCCAGGTTTTATGGACACTGTCAAATCTGCTTGGCAACTCCCAGTACGTTCTTCTGACGCTGCGTTAGCTCATAGTGCCAAGTTCAAAAATTTGAGGCGAGTCCTCAAGAGATGGAGCAAAGGCCTTTCTAAGCTCTCTTTGCTGCTGAATAATTGTCATACTGTCCTGGCTCCTTTGGATAACTAGAAAAGTGGCCCGCTCGATGCGCGGGCTAGGATTTTATAAGGTTCAGTAATGATAACATATTGTTTCAATACTTTAGTTTTTTTGTAAACGAAGTTATGGTAAATGAAGCTATTTATTAACATCACATTTTTTACTACAACTGCAAGAATTTTAACAAAAAGTGGTCTAATTAATTTGTACGTTGTTTAGCCTATTGCATATTGTTTTATTGCACTAATGGAGAACACCCGAAATAACACCGCATGGACCGACTAAGATGGAGAACATAATATTTCCATATAAACATGAAAGCATTGTAGGCTTGGTCAGACCTATAATCTCCATAGGCTGGGGCAGAGAAGAACCGGATGAAGAGGTAAATCACCACAAGCCAGGGACCGAGTTGTTGAAGAGGATGTCCAACATGGGATCTGTACAAATGAAGGAGGCATCGAGGAAGATACTTGTTACTCCGCCATCAGGCTGTCGTGACAATGGTGAGGAGGAAAGGCGGAACTGCAAGGGGTGTGGAATCATGGGAGAAAACCATGATGTGATGCATCCGATGGACGGGAGCAGAGAGCAGCAGCTGACGCGAGACTTTTTTTTAGGACGACATATGTGAGAGGGTTTTGAGAATGGTTTCTTCTCACGTTTCTTTATGTTTCTCCAGATGTGATTGATCCTATAGCTTTGTTTTTCTTGAGGGAAAGATCGAACCTATGGCTGGTGGCCCATTTATGTGTACAAATTTAGGGGAAAACTAAAAGAGATGAAACGTTTTTTTTATAATGGCGTACGTGGGATTTGTCCAACTTCGATGAGAAAGAGATATTATCGAAATCTAATTGTTGTTATTTCAGAGAGCTTTAAAATAATCGCCCGATGTTTCTAATTATCGTGAGATTTTCTTGAAGAATTATCTTTTTTCTGGTTATCCTAATAATTACTTTTATTATATAATAGATGACATTTGTAAAAAGATTTTATTTTTCAAGCTTTTTCTCTCGTAAGAATATAACATTTGTAGTCTTGGGTGGAAAATTTCATAAACTATTTTTTTTTCAAAAAAATTATACTATAGATTTCATTGTACTATAATTGATGGTATTTTTGTCTTCCAATTAGTTTTGTATAGACATTTACATATATTTGTCACACAATTTATACCGTATAACCTATATAGTATAAGCTATGTCTCGAGAGAAAACAATTATATTTGGATATTAGATTGGTAGCAAGAAGTGAAGTTTGGATACTGAGGTAACAGTTGATTGGTTCATGTGATATTTATCAATACGTAGAAGCAAAGCCCAGAACATGTCCTAGAAATTTTACCCATTGTACAAAGTTATTGACTTATTACCGTCAGATATAATCATGAATAGAAATTTAAATTTGTGTGACGCTAAAAGTGACGAAGTGTGTGCATGCACTCACTATATTGTCATCAGTCTTCCTAAATAAAATATAATTTTTAATTTATACTGCAAGCCACTAATATTAAACCACTAATATCAAGTTAGTCATTTGAGGATACCTGAAAATTTTCCATTATTGTATGCCTAACTGCTTGTACGTGTATAAGCTATATAGTATATGTGGTGTCCCGGCCAAATTAATTTTTTGGATATTAGATTAGGAGAAAGAAGTCAAATTTGGATGCTGGGCTAACAGCTGGTTTGTTTATGTGACATTTAGTCAATTCTTGTTGGATATTAGATGTTAACAAAGAAGTCAAGTGGAGGCTGCGACAACAGGTTATTGGTTCATGTGACATTTAGTTGTCTTCCCCGCAAAAAAAAGACATTTAGTTGTCTACATGATATTCATACGTAGAGGTAAAGCTCTGAACGTGACCTAGCCATTTTATCCTTTGTACAAAGCCATTGAATTATTGTTGTCAGAGATAATCATGAGTAGAAATTTAAATTTTTGAGGCGATAAAAGTGATGAAGTGTGTTCATGTGCACCCTATGTCGTAATCCGTGTTTGTATTCATTTATTTTTAAAATTTCAATTTATACTGCAAGTCACTAATATCAAGTTAGTAATTTCAAGATACCAAAAAAAGTTCCATTATTATATACGACTAACTGTACGTATTTAGTATGTGTAGCACTGTTTATTCTGTATAATCTATATAATATATGTCGTGTCTCCGGACAAAATAATTACTTTTGGATATTAGATTAGGACAAAGAAGTCCAGTTTGGTCATCGCAAAAAAAATGAGTCAAGTTTGGATGTTGAGCTAATAGTTCATGTGGTATTTAATAGTCTACGTAATATTTATCAGTACGTAGAAGTAAAGCTCACAACATGACCCGGACATTTTACCCATTGTAGAAAGCTATTGACATATTATCGTCAGGAATAATCATGAGTAAAAGTTTAAATTTGTGTGGCTAGAATTTATCAAGCATGTGCATGTGTGCAATATGTTGTAATCTGTGTTTAAAAAACAAAATTTCAATTAAAACCTTCAGCCACTAATACCAAGTTAGCCCAGTGAAGATACCCGAAAAATTTCCATTATTATATGCCTAACTACCTAAAAAAATTCATTATAACCATATATAATGTTGTTACACATGATAATGTATGACTTCGTGAGTACATATATATATATATATATATATATATATATATATATATATATATATATGCATTTTATTTTTATTTTTTGTAGAAGGACCCTGTGTGCGTACATGTGCTGTCCAAATAACGTGACAGCCTTTTTTTTTCTTTGGTAGGACATTAATTATTTTACTGTAGAGTCCAACTTTTATATAATTGCTGAATAGGCATAGGCTGTACGTGGGGAGGGAAGGTGGAACATCTAAATTGTTACTTTTACTCATAGAGTCCAACTTCTTTTTGCCAACCTTATAATTAAATTTTTTCTAGGTTGTGCGTTCTTTTTAGAAAATTATAGGCTGTACGTTGGGGGCTGGACGTTGGCTCACCAAGGAGTCCACATACGTACATGTACATATGTCACGTAAGTTTTCTGAGGCCCACCGTGTTACATATGTTACTTAGATTGAACGGTTGTAAATTCTTAATTTTAAGAGATCCATCAAATCAAGGGCCAGTATATTCGTATTTTACTTTTTATATATAATAGATAGATAGATTTAGAGGAGAGCAGACCTCTAGTCATTCAAGAATGGAACTTCCGGAAAATTTTAAAATCCCACATAGTCCGTTTACTGTCCTATAAGCAGCAGATTTGGCGTAAACGTTGCACCATCAGATATATACAGGCCAGCAACGAAAATACTAAAATTTTCCAACGTATGGCTACTGAAAGACATAGACAGAGTTCCATTGCCTCTCTATCCCTTCCAGATGGTTATCTTATTGATGATCATGAAGCTAAGGCTCAAGTTCTATTCCAAGCATTTAGAGCAAGACTTGGTGTATCTGTCGACCATGAAATGAAATTCAATTTGGATAGTCTTGTCCAATCTGTGAGCAATCTTGATGGTCTATCTGCACCATTCACCAAAAAAGAGATCGATGACGTGGTAGCTAAAATGCCCATTGACAGGGCTCCGGGACCAGACAGATTCAATGGCTATTTCTTAAAAACGTGTTGGGATCTAATTGCACCTGATTTTTATAACCTTTGCAATAGTTTCTGGGAGGGCTCTATCTCTCTGGATTGTTTGAATACCTCGTTGATCACCCTTATTCCAAAGAAGTTGAACCCCACTTCCGTAAATGATTACCGCCCCATATCCCTGTTGAACTGTTGCCTGAAACTTATTACAAAACTTCTTGCTGACCGTGTGCAGAAAGCTATCATGTCTTTGTTACATACAAACCAATATGGGTTTATTAAAGGGCGAACAATTAACGACTGTCTTGCATGGGCCTCTGAGTACATTTTTTAGTGTGAGAAATCTGGTAATGAAGTGATCATTCTCAAGTTAGATTTTGAAAAAGCGTTTGACTTGATCGAACATGATGTCATCCTACTGATGTTGGAAAAGATGGGATTCAATTTGAAATGGAGGCACTGGATAAATTCTATACTTACTTCTGGCCATTCTTCGGTGCTCTTAAATGGTACCCCTGGAAAGAGTTTTCATTGCAAGCGTGGTGTGCGTCAAGGCGACCCTCTGTCGCCGCTTTTATTTGCACTAGCTGTGGATTTGCTGCAGTACATAATTAATAATGAATACGCTGAAGGAAGATTGCAGCTTCCGATCGCTCGATCTGGTACATATCCTATTGTGCAATACGCGGATGATACTATCTTAATTATGCCAGCTTGTCCAATTCAACTTGCAAACCTTAAATGTGTTCTGAATGATTTTGCCATCTCAACCGGGCTGATGATCATCCAAAAGTCAAATCTCATTCCTATCAATATTTCTGCTGAGAAGGCTTCAGATCTAGCTAATGTCTTCGGTTGTACTGTGGGCGCTCTTCCGTTTACTTACCTTGGATTACCACTCGGTACTACTAAACCCAGCATGACCGAGTTGATGCCCTTAATTGACCGGGTAGAGCGTCGCATCTCAAGTACCACGGCTCTCATGTGTCATGGTCAGAAAATCACACTGATAAATTCACTGGTATCCTCCATGATCACATTTGCGTCTTGCACTTTGGAGCTGCCAGTCAAATTCCTTGATACTTTTGACAAAATACGGAGAAGATGTCTATGGGAAAAGAAATCTGAACATGGTGAGTCTTGTAACTCTTCAGTTGCTTGGAAAAGAGTGTGCTGTCCCAAAGATAAGGGAGGTCTCGGAGTGATTAACATTAAAGTTCATAATCAAGCACTCCTCCTGAAGTTCTTGGATAAATTTTATAATCATGCAGATCTCCAATGGGTTAAATTACTTTGGGAGTCATACTATACTGGTACTGTACCTAATGTTGTTCCTAAGTGTGGTTCATTTTGGTGGCGGTCTATAGCTAAACTTATGCCTATCTACAGAGGAGTTGCCAAATGTGAGGTACAGAATGGCTTACATGTATCCATGTGGCATGATAATTGGAATGGTCCAGTCCTCTCTGAAAGTTTTGCCTGCTTGTATTCATATACCAAAACCGAAGATATCTCAGTTCGTGCGTACTATGAGACTAATGATTTGAGTCTGATATTCCATTTGCCGTTGTCTCCCGAGGCCCTTGATGAGCTACACTTTATTGACAGTCTAAAACCGCCACAAATTCTTGAGACAGAAAGTATTGATCAATGGTCATATCCATGGGGACCTGTTTACTCGGCAAAAAAAATTCTACACTCACTGTCATAGACAAATCACCTGTCAGGAGCCTTTCAAATGGATATGGAAATCAAAGCTCCAAATGAAATTAAAGGTGTTCATGTGGTTTCTTTTAGCTGATAGACTGAACACAAGGAACGTGCTAAAAAGAAGACATTTTCATGTTGGGGATACTGAATCATGCGTCCTATGCACTGCTCATGAGGAAGAGACCATAGATCACTTGATTTTTAATTGCCCTTTTAGCCAAACTTGCTGGTCCAAGATTGGTATCTCATACAACTCTAGCATCTCAAGGATTGAGGCCACAATCAGGGCAAAGGAAATTTATTCTGGTAGACTTTTCTTTGAGATCTTCACCATTACTGCATGGAATATTTGGAAGGAGAGAAATAACTTCATCTTCAATCAAGTTACTCCTTCATATAGAGCTTGGCTTGAGAGGACTAAGGCAGACCTTACCTGGCTTAGATACAGAGTGTCCCCTGATCTCGGTGATTATATCACTTCTTTTGTAAATTGACTTTAGACTTTGCTTGTTTGTTTTCCTTTTAGGGGACTTCCCTCCCAACCATGTAATTACCTATTATATTTTAATATAGCATAGTAGGAGCCTCTCCTAATATTTTCAGTCAAAAAAAGAAGAAGACGAGCACTCCATGGTGCGGAAGGGGCTTCAAGGTGCGCTCATGACGTCGTTGAATGTTGATGCGCCCCCGACCAAACCAAACGAAAGCACTGTAAATTCAAAGTGGCCGAAATTGGTTTGGAAGGTCGTCTTGTGTTCTTCACCCTCGGCAAGCCATATCTGGTGTAGCCTGTGCGGAGATTGAGCTTAGTGAATCACTAGGCCCCATGAAGTTCGTCCAGCAAATCTTCAATGACTGGTGCATTGAGATGATGATATTCAATGCAAAGGCGCCAGGTTCCGTCCTTCTTTTTGACCAAGATCACCGATGATGAAAAGGCACTACTACTATGCTGAATGATGCCGGCCGCGAAGCAGTTCTGCTACTTGTGCTTTAATCTCATCATTGTGGTCTGGCTTGTGACTATATGGGCGAATACTGACGGGCTGTGCTCCTAGGATCAGGGGAATATGGTGGTCGTAGAAACGTCTTGGTGGAAATCCCTCTGGTTCTCCAAATACATCTGCAAATCCAGTCAAGAGCTCCTAAACGGGTGCTGGTATGGAGCATTGTTTATCTTCCTGGGAGTTGATAGCACACACTTACACGATCTGGGAAGTCACGCCTTGCTTGCACAGTGCCTGACGCTAAATGCTGATCATGAAGCATGTCGAAGAGGTGGCGTCGTGGCCTTGGAGAGTGATGGAGCCTGTTCCTATTTGGAACTGAGTTTGCTTGGCTCACCAGTCAGCCGTCATCAGACTGTAGGTCTCAAGCCAGTCCATGCCAAGGATCGTGTCATAAGTGTCGAGGGCCAAAATCTTCATATCTGTGGCGAACTCACAACCTTGTGTGTACCAGCTGCATAAGTGTACCACAGACGAACAAAGTAGTTCACCCATGTCTGCCAACTTGACCTTGCATGCTACTGGTAGCGGTTGGACCCCTTCATGGTGTCTGACTAGCTCATGATTGATGAACGACCTAGAGCTGCCCGAATCCACAAGCATGAGCACCTCGTGGTCTTGGATCCACGCTCGCAGCTGAAAAGCTTTGGATGACACTCTTTTGACAGAGCGGAGCCAGAGATCATGCAGACCGACTCCGAAGCTCCCTCGGGCGGTGCTAGTGTGCCATCATCGAATATAGTGTTGATGCCAAAGAGCTCCCGACGTTCTTCCACGACGTGCAGCTAAACTGACATGGGGAAGATGTGATCCTGGCCCTAGCATTCACCACATTTGGAACATAAGCCACAAGTGCGCCGGTAGTCGCGGAGGGCCTTGGTCTTGGCAATATCCGTGTGCTGCTCAACTAGCATTGCACCATCAGGACGGGCGCCTTCCATCCCACGGTGATCAACCGCAGTTGATGCAGGTGTCGTGCGACGCGGTGGAGGAGGAAGTGGTCGCACCATGCCCCCTCCCCCCGGGACATGTTGTCAGGTGGGCGGTGTTGGGGGACGTAGTAATTTCAAAAAAAATCTTATGTACACACATGATCATGGTGATGCATAGCAACAAGAGGGGAGAGTGTTGTCCACGTACCCTCGTAGACCGAAAGCGGAAGTGTTAGCACAACGCGGTTGATGTAGTCGTACGTCTTCACGATCCGACCGATCAAGTACCGAACGCACGACACCTCCGAGTTCTGCACACATTCAACTCGATGACGTCCCTCGAACTCAGATCCAGCCGAGCTTTGAGGGAGAGTTCCGTCAGCACGACGACGTGGTGACGGCAAGGTTTTGGATCCCAAATAGGCAAATTTTCTCGTGGGTGGGCGATATTCCCGGTAACCACGGTTACCGAGAAATACCGAATAAATTTCGGACGAAATTTACAATTGAATTTTGAATTCAAACAATTTTAAATTAGATATAATAATATCTTGAACTGATGCCATTCACAAAAGGGGGAGTAGCTCGGTGGTACCTAAACTACGTGCGCGAGTTCTGTTGAGGTCGCGAGTTTGATTCTTTTCGCCGTCATTTTTTCACATTTTTTACTGCCTATTCTGAGAAATAACAAAAAGAACTTGTTTATTCAAAGCTAATTTCGGTATTAGAACTTGAGCGTTCAAATCAAATTATTCAAAAATTTATTAGAACTTGAGCGTTCAAATCAAATTATTCAAAAATTGTTGTGTCTCCAAGGGGTGCCTCCCTCCCCGTATATAAAGGAGTGGAGGAGGGGGAGGGGCCGGCCACCCTAGGCGTGCCCCATGAGGAGTCCTACTCCCACCAGGAGTAGGACTCCCCCCTTTCATGTGGGAGTAGGAGAGGAGAGGGAAGGAGAGAGAGGGGGAAAGGAAAGGGGGGTGCCGCCCTCCTCCTTGTCCAATTCCGACTGGGGGGAGGGGGCGCGCGGCTGCCCTAGGCCGCCCCTCCTCTTCTCCACTAGGGCCCAATAGGCCCATTGGTCTCCCCGGGGGGTTCCGGTAACCCCCCGGTACTCCGGTATATGCCCGATACTCCCCGAAACCATTCCGGTGTCCGAACATAGTCGTCCAATATATCGATCTTTACATCTCGACCATTTCAAGACTCCTCATCATGCCCGTGATCACATCCGGGACTCTGAACTACCTTCGGTACATCAAAACACATAAACTCGTAATATAACCGTCATCGAACTTTAAGCGTGTGGACCCTACGGGTTCGAGAACTATGTAGACATGACCGAGACACGTCTCTGGTCAATAACCAATAGCGGAAACTGGATGCTCATATTGGCTCCAACATATTCTACGAAGATCTTTATCGGTCAAACCGCATAATAACATACGTTGTTCCCTTTGTCATCTGTATGTTACTTGCCCGAGATTCGATCGTCGGTATCTCAATACCTAGTTCAATCTCGTTCCCGGCAAGTCTCTTTACTCGTTCCGTAATACATCATCCTGCAACTAACTCATTAGTTGCAATGCTTGCAAGCCTTATAGTGATGTGCATTACCGAGTGGGCCCAGAGATACCTCTCCGACAATTGGAGTGACAAATCCTAATGTCGAAATACGCCAACCCAACAAGTACCTTCGGAGACACCTGTAGAGCACCTTTATAATCACCCAGTTACGTTCTGACATTTGGTAGCACACAAAGTGTTCCTCCGGTAAACGGGAGTTGCATAATCTCATAGTCATAGGAACATGTATAAGTCATGAAGAAAGCAATAGCAGAATACTAAACGATCAAGTGCTAAGCTAACGGAATGGGTCAAGTCAATCACATCATTCTCCTAATTCTCCTAATGATGTGATCCCGTTAATCAAATGACAACTCTTTGTCTATTGCTAGGAAACATAACCATCTTTGATTAATGAGCTAGTCAAGTAGAGGCATACTAGTGACACTCTGTTTGTCTATGTATTCACACATGTATCATGTTTCCGGTTAATACAATTCTAGCATGAATAATAAACATTTATCATGATATAAGGAAATAAATAATAACTTTATTATTGCCTTTCCTTCAGTCTCCCACTTGCACTAGAGTCAATAATCTAGATTACACAGTAATGATTCTAACACCCATGGAGCCTTGGTGATGATTATGTTTTGCTCGTGGAAGAGGCTTAGTCAACGGGTCTACAACATTCATATCCGTATGTATCTTGCAAATCTCTATGTCTCCCACCTGGACTTGATCCCGGATGGAGTTGAAGCATCTCTTGATGTGCTTGGTTCTCTTGTGAAATCTGGATTCCTTTGCCAAAGCAATTGCACCAGTATTGTCACAAAAGATTTTCATTGGACCCGATGCACTAGGTATGACACCTAGATCGGATATGAACTCCTTCATCCAGACTCCTTCATTTGCTGCTTCCGAAGCAGCTATGTACTCCACTTCACAAATAGATCCCGCTACGACGCTTTGTTTAGAACTGCACCAACTGACAGCTCCACCGTTCAATATAAACACGTATCCGGTTTGAGATTAGAATCGTCCGGATCAGTGTCAAAGCTTGCATCGACGTAACCATTTACGACGAGCTCTTTGTCACCTCCATAAATGAGAAACATATCCTTAGTCCTTTTCAGGTATTTCAGGATGTTCTTGACCGCTGTCCAGTGATCCACTCCGGGATTACTTTGGTACCTCCCTGCTAAACTAATAGCAAGGCACACATCAGGTCTAGACACATCATTGCATACATGATAGAGCCTATGGCTGAAGCATAGGGAACATCTTTCATTTTCTCTCTATCTTCTGTAGTGCTCGGGCATTGAGTCTTACTCAACTTCACACCTTGTAACACAGGCAAGAACCCTTTCTTTGCTTGATCCATTTTAAACTTCTACAAAACTTTGTCAAGGTATGTGCTTTGTGAAAGTCCAATTAAGCGTTTTGATCTATCTCTATAGATCTTGATGCCCAATATATAAGCAGCTTCACCGAGGTCCTTCATTGAAAAACTCTTATTCAAATATCCCTTTATGCTATCCAAAATTTCTATATCATTTCCAATCAACAATATGTCATCCACATATAATATCAGAAATGCTACAGAGCTCCCACTCACTTTCTTGTAAGTACAGGCTTCTCCAAAAGTCTGTATAAAACCATATGCTTTGATGACACTATCAAAACGTTTATTCCAACTCCGAGAGGCTTGCACCAGTCCATAAATGGATCGCTGGAGCTTGCACACTTTGTTAGCTCCCTTTGGATCAACAAAACCTTCTTGTTTCATCATATACAAATCTTCTTCCAGAAATCCATTCAGGAATGCAGTTTTGACATCCATTTGCCAAATTTCATAATCATAAAATGCGACAATTGCTAACATGATTCGGACGGACTTAAGCATCGCTACGGGTGAGAAGGTCTCATCGTAGTCAATCCCTTGAACTTGTCGAAAACCTTTTGCAACAAGTCGAGCTTTATAGACAGTAACATTACCGTCAACGTCAGTCTTCTTCTCGAAGATCCATTTATTCTCAATTGCTTGCCGATTATCGGGCAAGTCAACCAAAGTCCATACTTTGTTCTCATACATGGATCCCATCTCAGATTTCATGGCCTCAAGTCATTTTGCGGAATCTGGGCTCACCATCGCTTCTTCATAGTTCGTAGGTTCGTCATGGTCTAGTAACATAACCTCCAGAACAGGATTACCATACCACTCTGGTGCGGATCTCACTCTGGTTGACCTACGAGGTTTGGTAGTAACTTGATCTGAAGTTTCATGATCATCATCATTAGCATCCTCACTAATTGGTGTAGACGTCACAGGAACCGGTTTTCGTGATGAACTACTTTCCAATAAGGGAGCAGGTACTGTTACCTCATCAAGTTCTACTTTCCTCCCACTCACTTCTTTCGAGAGAAACTCCTTCTCTAGAAAGGATCCATTCTTGGCAACGAATGTCTTGCCTTCGGATCTGTGATAGAAGGTGTACCCAACAGTTTCCTTTGGGTATCCTATGAAGACACATTTCTCCGATTTGGGTTCGAGCTTATCAGGTTGAAGCTTTTTCACATAAGCATCGCAGCCCCAAACTTTAAGAAATGACAACTTTGGTTTCTTCATCTCAACGGATTTTGATGGTGCCCTATTTAACATGAATGCGGCCGTCTCTAAAGCATAACCCCAAAACAATAGCGGTAAATCAGTAATAGACATCATAGATCGCACCATATCTAGTAAAGTACGATTACAATGTTCGGACACACCATTACGCTGTGGTGTTCCGGGTGGCGTGAGTTGCGAAACTATTCCGCATTGTTTCAAATGTAGACCAAACTCGTAACTCAAATATTCTCCTCCACGATCAGATCGTAGAAACTTTATTTTCTTGTTACGATGATTTTCAACTTCACTCTGAAATTCTTTGAACTTTTCAAATATTTCAGACTTATGTTTCATTAAGTAGATATACCCATATCTTCTTAAATCATTTGTGATGGTGAGAAAATAACGATACCCGCCGCGAGCCTCAACATTCATCGGACCACATACATCTGTATGTATGATCTCCAAAAAATCAGTTGCTCGCTCCATAGTTCCGGAGAACGGCGTTTAGTCATCTTGCCCATGAGGCACGGTTCGCAAGTACCAAGTGATTCATAACCAAGTGATTCCAAAAGTCCATCAGTATGGAGTTTCTTCATGCGCTTTACACGATATGACCTAAACGGCAGTGCCACAAATAAGTTGCACTATCATTATCAACTCTGCATCTTTTGGCTTCAATATTATGAATATGTGTATCGCTACTATCGAGATTCAACAAAAATAGACCACTCTTCAAGGGTGCATGACCAATAAAGATATTACTCATATAAATAGAACAACCATTATTCTCTGATTTAAATGAATAACCGTCTCGCATCAAACAAGATCCAGATATAATGTTCATGCTCAACGCTGGCACCAAATAACAATTATTTAGGTCTAAACTAATACCGAAGGTAGATGTAGAGGTAGCGTGCCGACCGCGATCACATCGACTTTGGAACCATTTCCCACGCGCATCGTCACCTCGTCCTTAGTCAATCTTCGCTTAATCTGTAGTCCCTGTTTCGAGTTGCAAATATTAGCAACAGAACCAGTATCAAATACCCAAGTGCTACTGTGAGCATTAGTAAGGTACACATCAATAACATGTATATCACATATACCTTTGTTCACCTTGCCATCCTTCTTATCCGCCAAATACTTGGGGCAGTTCCGCTTCCAGTGACCAGTCTGTTTGCAGTAGAAGTACTCAGTCTCAGGCTTAGGTCCAGACTTGGGTTTCTTCTCCTGAGTAGCAACTTGCTTGCTATTCTCCTTGAAGTTCCCCTTCTTCTTCCCTTTGCCCTTTTTCTTGAAACTGGTGGTCTTGTTGACCATCAACACTTGATGCTCCTTCTTGATTTCTGCATCCGCAGCCTTTAGCATTACGAAGAGCTCGAGAATCGTCTTATCCATCCCTTGCATGTTATAGTTCATCACGAAGCTCTTGTAGCTTGGTGGCAGTGATTGAAGAATTCTGTCAATGACGCTATCATCCGGAAGATTAACTCCCAGTTGAATCAAGTGATTGTTATACCCAGACATTCTGAGTATATGCTCACTGACAGAACTATTCTCCTCCATCTTGCAGCTGTAGAACTTATTGGAGACTTCATATCTCTCAATCCGGGCATTTGCTTGAAATATTAACTTCAACTCCTGGAACATCTCATATGCTCCATGACGTTCAAAACGTCGTTGAAGTCCCGGTTCTAAGCCGTAAAGCATGGCACACTGAACTATCGAGTAGTCATCAGCTTTGCTCTGCCAGACGTTCATAACATCTTGTGTTGCTCCTGCAGCAGGTCTGGCACCTAGCGGTGCTTCCAGGACATAATTCTTCTGTGCAGCAATGAGGATAATCCTCAAGTTATGGACCTAGTCTGTGTAATTGCTACCATCATCTTTCAACTTTGCTTTCTCAAGAAACGCATTAAAATTCGACGGAACAACAACACGGGCCATCTATCTACAATCAACATAGACAAGCAAAATACTATCAGGTACTAAGTTCATGATAAATTTCAGTTCAATTAATCATATTACTTAAGAACTCCCACTTAGATAGACATCCCCCTAATCATCTAAGTGATCACGTGATCCAAATCAACTAAACCATGTCCGATCATCACGTGACATGGAGTAGCTTGAATGGTGAACATCACTATGTTGATCATATCTACTATATGATTCACGCTCGACCTTTCGGTATCAGTGTTCCGAGGCCATATCTGCATATGCTAGGCTCGTCAAGTTTAACCTGAGTATTTCGCGTGTGCAACTGTTTTGCACCCGTTGTATTTGAACATAGAGCCTATCACACCCGATCATCACGTGGTGTCTCAGCACGAAGAACTTTCGCAACGGTGCATACTCAGGGAGAACACTTTTATCTTGAAATTTAGTGAGAGATCATCTTATAATGCTACCGTCAATCAAAGCAAGATAAGATGCATAAAAGATAAACATCACATGCAATCAATATAAGTGATATGATATGGCCATCATCATCTTGTGCTTGTGATCTCCATCTCCGAAGCACCGTCATGATCACCATCGTCACCAGCGCGACACCTTGGTCTCCATCGTAGCATTGTTGTCGTCTCGCCAACTTATGCTTCTACGACTATCGCTACCGCTTAGTGATAAAGTAAAGCATTACAGGGCGATTGCATTGCATACAATAAAGCGACAACAATATGGCTCCTGCCAGTTGCCGATAACTCGGTTACAAAACATGATCATCTCATACAATAAAATTTAGCATCATGCCTTGACCATATCACATCATAACATGCCCTGCAAAAACAAGTTAGACGTCCTCTACTTTGTTGTTGCAAGTTTTACGTGGCTGCTACGGGCTGAGCAAGAACCGTTCTTACCTACGCATCAAAACCAAAACGATAGTTCATCAAGTTAGTGCTATTTTAACCTTCTCAAGGACCGGGCGTAGCCACACTCGGTTCAACTAAAGTTGGAGAAACTGGCACCCGCCAGCCACCTGTGTGCAAAGCACGTCGGTAGAACCAGTCTCGCGTAAGCGTACGCGTAATGTCGGTCCGGGCCGCTTCATCCGACAATACCGCCGAACCAAAGTATGACATGCTGGTAAGCAGTATGACTTGTATCGCCCACAACTCACTTGTGTTCTACTCATCCATATAACATCTACGCATAAAACCAGGCTCTGATGCCACTGTTGGGGAACGTAGTAATTTCAAAAAAATTCCTACGCGCACACACAGGATCATGGTGATGCATAGCAACAAGAGGGGAGAGTGTTGTCCACGTACCCTCGTAGACCGAAAGCGGAAGCGTTAGCACAACAAGGTTGATGTAGTCGTACGTCTTCACGATCCGACCGATCAAGTACCAAACGCACGGCACCTCCGATTTCTTCACACGTTCAACTCAATGACGTCCCTCGAACTCCGATTCAGCCGAGCTTTGAGGGAGAGTTTTGTCAGCACGACGGCGTGGTGACGGTCATGATGTTGCTACCGACGCAGGGCTTCGCCTAAGCACCGCTACGATATGATCGAGGTGGATTATGGTGGAGGGGGGCACCGCACACGGCTAAGAGATCAATTGTTGTGTCTCCAAGGGGTGCCTTGTTGGGGAACATAGTAATTTCAAAAAAAAATTCCTACGCACACGCAAGATCATGGTGATGCATAGCAACGAGAGGGGAGAGTGTTGTCTACGTACCCTCGTAGACCGAAAGCGGAAGCGTTAGCACAACGCGGTTTGATGTAGTCGTACGTCTTCACGATCCGACCGATCAAGTACCGAATGTACGGCACCTCCGAGTTCAGCACACGTTAAGCCCGATGACGTCCCTCGAACTCCGATCCAGCCAAGTGTTGAGGGAGAGTTTCGTCAGCACGACGGCGTGTTGACGATGTTGATGTTCTACCGACGCAGGGCTTCGTCTAAGTACCGCTACAGTATTATCGAGGTGGACTATGGTGGAGGGGGCACCGCACACGGCTAAGAGATCCAGGATCAATTGTTGTCCCTAGGGTGCCCCCCTGCCCCCGTATATAAAGGATCAAGGGGGGAGTCCGGCTGGCCCTTGGAGGGCGCGCAAGGAGGAGGAGTCCTCCTCCTAGTAGGAGTAGGACTCCCCTCTTTCCTACTCCTACTAGAAGGGGGAAAGGAAGGGGAGAGGGAGAAGGAAAGGGGGGCGCCACCCCCCTCTCCTAGTCCAATTCATACCAGAGGGGGAGGGGCGCGCGGCCTGCCCTAGGCCAGCCCTCTCTCTCTCCACTAAGGCCCATAAGGCCCATTACTTCTCCCGGGGGGTTCTGGTAACCCTCCAGCACTCAGGTTTTCTCCGAAATCACCCGGAACACTTCTGGTGTACGAATATAGTCGTCCAATATATCAATCTTTATGTCTCGACCAATTCGAGACTCCTCGTCATGTCCGTGTCACATCCGGGACTCTGAACAACCTTCGGTACATCAAAACATATAAACTCATAATAAAACTGTCATCGTAATGTTAAGCGTGCGGACCCTACGGGTTCGAGAACTATGTAGACATGACCGAGACACGTCTCCGGTCAATAACCAATAGCGGAACCTGGATGCTCATATTGTCTCCTACATATTCTACGAAGATCTTTCTCGGTCAAACCGCATAACAACATACGTTGTTCCCTTTGTCATCGGTATGTTACTTGCCCGAGATTGGATCATCGGTATCTCAATACCTAGTTCAATCTCGTTACCGGCAAGTCTCTTTACTCGTTTCGTAATACATCATCCCGCAACTAACTCATTAGTTGCAATGCTTGCAAGGCTTAAGTGATGTGCATTACCGAGAGGGCCCAGAGATACCTCTCCGACAATTGGAGTGACAAATCCTAATCTCGAAATAAGACAACCCAACAAGTACCTTCGGAGACACCTGTAGAGCACCTTTATAATCACCCAGTTATGTTGTGATGTTTGGTAGCACACAAAGTGTTCCTCCGGTAAACGGGAGTTGCATAATCTCATAGTCATAGGAACATGTATAAGTCATGAAGAAAGCAATAGCAACATACTAAACGATCAAGTGCTAAGCTAACGGAATGGGTCAAGTCAATCACATCATTCTCCTAATGATGTGATCCTATTAATCGAATGACAATTCTTTGTCTATGGCTAGGAAACATAAACATCTTTGGTTAACAAGCTAGTCAAGTAGAGGCATACTACTGACACTCTGTTTGTCTATGTATTCACACATGTATCATGTTTCCGGTTAATACAATTCTAGCATGAATAATAAACATTTATTATGAAATAAGGAAATAAAAAATAACTTTATTATTGCCTCTAGGGCATATTTCCTTCGGTCTCCCACTTGCACTAGCGTCAATAATCTAGTTCACATCACCATGTGATTTAACACCAATAGTTCACATCACCATGTGATTAACACCCATAGTTCACATCGTCATGTGACCAACACCCAAAGGGTTTACTAGAGTCAATTCAACCCAAATTTATTGATTCGACAGAAGGGGAGCCAAAGAATATTCTCAAGTAGCAGCTGAGTTGTCAATTCAACCACACCTGGAAACTTAGTATCTGCAGCAAAGTATTTAGTAGCAAAGTAATATGATAGTGGTGGTAACGGCAACAAAAGTAAAGGCAGCAAAAGTAATATTTTTGGTATTTTGTAGTGATTGTAACAGTAGCAACAAGAAAGTAAATAAGCGTAAACTAGTATATGGAAAGCTCGTAGGCACCGGATCAGTGATGGATAATTATGCCGGATGCGGTTTATCATGTAACAATCATAACATAGGGTGACATAGAACTAGCTCCAATTCATCAATGTAATGTAGGCATGTATTCCGAATATAGTCATACGTGCTTATGGAAAAGAACTTGCATGAAATCTTTTGTCCTACCCTCCCGTGGAAGCGGGGTCCTATTGGAAACTAAGGGATATTAAGGCCTCCTTTTAATAGAGAACCGGAACAAAGCATTAGCACATAGTGAATACATGAACTCCTCAAACTATGGTCATCACCGGGAGTGATCCCGATTATTGTCACTTCGGGGTTGCCGGATCATAACACATAGTAGGTGACTATAGACTTGCAAGATAGGATCAAGAACTCAAATATATTCATGAAAACATAATAGGTTCAGACCTGAAATCATGGCACTCGGGCCCTAGTGACAAGCATTAAGCATAGCAAAGTCATAGCAACATCAATCTCAGAACATAATGGATACTAGGGATCAAACCCTAATAAACTAACTCGATTACATGATAAATCTCATCCAACCCATCACCGTCCAGCAAGCCTGCGATGGAATTACTCACGCACGGCGGTGAGCATCATGAAATTGGTGATGGAGGATGGTTGATGATGACGACGGCGACGAATCCCCCTCTCCGGAGCCCCGAACGGACTCCAGATCAGCCCTCCCGAGAGGTTTTAGGGCTTGGCGGCGGCTCCGTATCGTAAAACGCGATGATTTCTTCTCTCCTATTTTTTCTCCCTGAAAGCCAATATATAGAGTTGGAGTTGGCGTCGGAAAGTGTCCAGGGGGCCCACGAGGTAGGGGGGCGCGCCCTAGGGGGGCGCCCCCCACCCTCGTGGACAGGGTGTGGGCCCCCTGGTCTTCATCTTTGGCGAGGATTTTTTATTATTTATTGTAAGGTATTCTGTCGAGTTTCAGGTCATTCCGAGAACTTTTGTTTTCTGCACATAAAACAACATCATGGCAATTCTGCTGAAAACAGTGTGAGTCTAGGTTAGTTCCATTCAAATCATACTAGTTAGAGTCCAAAACAAGGGCAAAAGTATTTGGAAAAGTCGATACGACGGAGACGTATCAACTCCCCCAAGCTTAAACCATTGCTTGTCCTTAAGAAATTCAGTTGACAAACTGAAAGAAATAAAGAAAAACTTTTACAAACTCTGTTTGCTCTTGTTGTTGTAAATAGCAGAATGCTAGCATTCAAGTTTTCAGCAAAGATCATAACTAACCACATTTGCAATAATTCTCAGGTCTCATAATTACTCATATCAATAGCATAATCAACTAGCAAGCCATAATAATAAATCTCGGATGACAACACTTTCTCAAAACAATCATAATATGATATAACAAGATGGTATCTCGCTAGCCCTTTCTGAGACCGCAAAACATAAATGCAGAGCACCTTTAAAGATCAAGGACTGACTAGACATTGTAATTCATGGTAAAATAGATCCAATCATAGTCATACCCAATATAGATTAACAGTGATGAATGCAAATGACAGCTGTGCTCTCCAGCTAGTGCTCTTTAATAAGAGGGTGATGACTCAACATAAAAGTAAATAGATAGGCCCTTCGTAGAGGGAAGCAGGGATTTGTAGAGGTGCCAGAGCTCGGTTTCGAAATAGAGATAAATAATATTTTGAGCGGTATACTTTCATTGTCAACATAGCAACTAAGAGATGGCGATATCTTCCATGTCACACACATTATAGGCGGTTCCCAAACAGAATGGTAAAGTTTATACTCCCCCTCCACCAACAAGCATCAATCCATGGCTTGCTCGAAACAACGAGTGCCTCCAACATACATCAGGTCCCAGGGGGAGTTTTGTTTGCAATTAATTTTGATTTAGTTTGCATAAAGCATGGGACTGGGCGTCCCGGTGACCAGCCATTTTCTCGTGAGTGAGGAGCGGAGTCCACTCCTCTTGAGAATAACCCGCCTAACATGGAAGATAAGGGCAGCCTTGGTTGATACATGAGCTATCCGAGCATACAAAACAGAATGTTTATTTGAAGGTTTAGAGTTTGGTACATTCAAATTTACTTGGAACGGCAGGTAGATACCGCATATAGGAAGGCATAGTGGACTCATCTGGAATTACTTTGGGGTTTAAGGGATTGGATGCACAAGCAGTATTCCCGCTTAGTACAAGTGAAGGCTAGCAAAAGACTGGGAAGCGACCAACTAGAGAGCGACAACAGCCATGTACATGCATTAAAATTAATAAACATTGGATGCAAGCATGAATAGGATATAATCCACCATGAACATAAATATCGTGAAGGCTATGTTGATTTGTTTCAAGTACATGTGTGAACATGTGCCAAGTTAAGTCACTTAAATCATTCAAAGGATGATACCACCCCATCATACCACATCATAACCATCTCAATAGCATGTTGTCACTCAAGGTAAACCATTATAACTCATAGCTAATCAAGCATGGCACAAGCAACTATGATCTCTAATTGTCATTGCAAACATGTTTATTCATAATAAGATGAACCAAGAATGATGAACTCATCGTATTTACAAAAACAAAAGAGGTCGAGTTCATACCAGCTTCTCTCATCTCAGTCAGTCCATCATATATCATCATAATTGCCTTTCACTTGCACGACCGAACGATGTGAATAATAATAAGAGTGCACGTGCATTGGACTAAGCTGAAATCTGCGCGCATTCAATAAACAGGAGAAGACAAGGCAATATGGGCTCTTGGTTAAATCAACAATGATGCATATAAGAGCCACTTCAACAATTTAATCATGGTCTTCTCCTACTGACCCCCAAATAAAAGAAAAGAAATAAAAACTATTTACACGGGAAATCTCCCAACAAGCAAAAGAAGAACAAGAAATATTTTTGGGTTTTCTTTTTAATTACTACTACAGCAAGGAAAGTAAATTACTACTCATTTTTTTGTTTTTCTTAAGGTTTATCAAACACACAAGAAGAAAGCAGGAAAAAGAAAATAAACCAGCATGGATATTACAGTGAAAGAGTATGAGCACCGACATCTAGCAATGAGTGTGTGTGTGAACATAAATGTAATGTCGGTGAGAAATACGTACTCCCCCAAGCTTAGGCTTTTGGCCTAAGTTGGTTTATTGCCAGGGATAGCCTGGCGGATATCCGTAGGTGTAGTTGGGGTCGTACTGCGGCGAAGAATAGTTGGGGTTGTACTGTGATGCAGCGGCTATCACATCCTGAGCTGCAGCGTGGAGTCGGGCTGCCTCCGCTCTCCTCTCGTACTCATCTGCCTCCTCTCTGGTAATAGTATATCTTCCGTTTGCCTGGTAATCAAAGAAGGCAGGAGCAGGGAGAGTAATACGGACAACATGCCATTTGTTAAAGATTAATCGATACTGGAGAGGTGACTCAGTCCTCTCAACAAAATGGTGAGAAACCATAGAATCAAAATCTAAATAAGTAGGAGGCAATCCCACGTCTCCTTCACGAACGTCTATCTCAAGAATTTTAGCTAAGCGGGTTGCATAAATTCCTCCAAAGAAATCTCCATTATGTCTATTATGATGCAACCTACAAGCTAGAATGGCTCCCATATGATAAGATTGGTCTCCTGACACAGCACTCCTGAGAATGCTAAGGTCAGGGACACACATGTGACATGCTTCATCCTTAGCATTTATGCATCTACCTATGAAGAGAGCAAAATAATGTATAGCAGGAAAGTGAATGCTCCCTATGGTAGCTTGCGTTATATCTCTAGATTCCCCTACAGTTATACTAGGAAGAAAGTTTCTAAATTCAGATTTAGGGGGATCCCTAATACTACCCCATTGTGGAAGTTTGCAAGCAGAAGTGAAATCCTCTAAGTCCATGGTGTAAGATTTATCATAAAGATCAAACATGACTGAAGGAGAATTACGTGAAGATGAATACTCAAACCTCCTCACAAATGAGCTTGTCAGATCATGATATTGGGGGCATTTGTCCGCCTCAAAGTCCTTAAGACCGGCATTACGCAAATATGCGTTAAATTCTTCTTTAATTCCTGCACGATCCATAAAGTTTTCCGACGACCATTCGCAAGGCCGCACCAGAGCGTCTCTTGGTGGTATATGGAAAGCGTAAACCAGTATATGGAAAGCTCGTAGGCACCGGATCAGTGATGGATAATTATGCCGGATGCGGTTTATCATGTAACAATCATAACATAGGGTGACATAGAACTAGCTCCAATTCATCAATGTAATGTAGGCATGTATTCCGAATATAGTCATACGTGCTTATGGAAGAGAACTTGCATAACATTGGGTCCTATTGGAAACTAAGGGATATTAAGGCCTCCTTTTAATAGAGAACCGGAACAAAGCATTAGCACATAGTGAATACATGAACTCCTCAAACTATGGTCATCACTGGGAGTGGTCCCGATTATTGTCACTTCGGGGTTGCCGGATCATAACACATAGTAGGTGACTATAGACTTGCAAGATAGGATCAAGAACTCAAATATATTCATGAAAACATAATAGGTTCAGATATGAAATCATGGCACTCGGGCCCTAGTGACAAGCATTAAGCATAGCAAAGTCATAGCAACATCAATCTCAGAACATAATGGATACTAGGGATCAAACCCTAACAAAACTAACTCGATTACATGATAAATCTCATCCAACCCATCACCGTCCAGCAAGCCTACGATGGAATTACTCACGCACGGCGGTGAGCATCATGAAATTGGTGATGGAGGATGGTTGATGATGACGACGGCGATGAATCCCCCTCTCCGAAGCCCCGAACAGACTCCAGATCAGCCCTCCCGAGAGGTTTTAGGGCTTGGCGGCGGCTCCGTATCGTAAAACGCGATGATTTCTTATCTCCTATTTTTTTCTCCCCGAAAGCCAATATATAGAGTTGGAGTTGGCGTCGAAAGGTGTCCAGGGGGCCCACGAGGTAGGGGGGCGCGCCCTAGGGGGGCGCCCCCCACCCTCGTGGATAGGGTGTGGGCCCCCTGGTCTTCATCTTTGGCGAGGATTTTTTATTATTTATTGTAAGGTATTCCGTGGAGTTTCAGGTCATTCCGAGAACTTTTGTTTTCTGCACATAAAACAACATCATGGTAATTCTGCTGAAAACAGCGTCAGTCCGGGTTAGTTCCATTCAAATCATACAAGTTAGAGTCCAAAACAAGGGCAAAAGTGTTTGGAAAAGTAGATACGATGGAGACGTATCAATTAACACCCAAAGAGTACTAAGGTGTGATCATGTTTTGCTTGTGAGATAATTTTAGTCAACGGGCCTGTCACATTCAGATCCGTAAGTATTGTGCAAATTTCTATGTCTATAATGCTCTGCACGGAGCTACTCTAGCTAATTGCTCCCACTTTCAATATGTATCCAGATTGAGACTTAGAGTCATCTGGATCAGCGTCAAAATTTGCATCGAAGTAACCCTTTACTATGAACCTTTTTGTCACCTCCATAATCGAGAAACATATCCTTATTCCACTAAGGATAATTTTTGACCGTTGTCCAGTGATCTACTCCTAGATCACTATTGTACTCCCTTGCCAAAATCAGTGTAGGGTACACAATAGATCTGGTACACAGCATGGCATACTTTATAGAACCTATGGCTGAGGCATAGGGAATGACTTTCATTCTCTTTCTATCTTCTGTCATGGTCGGGCTTTGAGTCCTACTCAATTTCACACCTTGTAACACAGGCAAGAACTCTTTCTTTGACTGTTCCATTTTGAACTACTTCAAAATCTTGTCAAGGTATGCACTGATTGAAAAAAGTTATCAAGCGTCTTGATCTATCTCTATAGATATTGATGCTCAATATGTAAGCAGCTTCACCGAGGTATTTCTTTGAAAGACTCCTTTAAAACACTCCTTTATGCTTTGCAGAATAATTCTACATTATTTCCGATCAACATATGTCATTCACATATACTTATCAGAAATGTTGTAGTGCTCCCACTCACTTTCTTGTAAATACAGGCTTCACCGTAAGTCTGTATAAAACTATATGCTTTGATCAACTCATCAAAGCGTATATTCCAACTCTGAGATGCTTGCACCAGTCCATAGATGGATCGCTGGAGCTTGCATATTTTGTTAGCACCTTTAGAATTGACAAAACCTTCTGGTTGCATCATATACAACTCTTCTTTAATAAATCCATTAAGGAATGCGGTTTTGTTTATCCATTTGCCAGATTTCATAAAATGCGGCAATTGCTAACATGATTCAGACAGACTTAAGCATAGATACGAGTGAGAAACTCTCATCGTAGTCAACACCTTGAACTTGTCGAAAACCTTTTGCGACAATTCTAGCTTTGTAGATAGTAACACTACTATCAGCGTCCGTCTTCCTCTTGAAGATCCATTTAATCTCAATGGCTCGCCGATCATTGGGCAAATCAATCAAAGTCCATACTTTGTTCTCATACATGGATCTCATCTCAGATTTCATGGCTTCAAGCCATTTCGTGGAATCTGGGCTCATCATCGCTTCCTCATAGTTTGTAGATTTGTCATGGTCAAGTAACATGACCTCCAGAACAGGATTACCGTACCACTCTAGTGTGGATCTCACTCTGGTTTACCTACGAGGTTCGGTAGTAACTTGATCTGAAGTTACATGATCATCATCATTAGCTTCCTCACTAATTGGTGTAGTAGTCACAGGAACAGATTTCTGTGATGAACTACTTTCCAAATAAGGTGCAGGTACATTTACCTCATCAAGTTCTACTTTCCTCCCACTCACTTCTTTCGAGAGAAACTCCTTCTCAAGAAAGGATCCATTCTTAGCAACGAATGTCCTGCCTTCGGATCTGTGATAGAAGGTGTACCCAACTGTCTCCTTTGGGTATCCTATGAAGACACATTTCTCTTTTCACATAAGCATTGCAACCCCAAATTTTAAGAAACGACAACTTCGATTTCTTGCCAAACCACAGTTCATATGGTGTCGTCTCAACGGATTTAGATGATGCCCTTTTTAACGTGAATGCAGCTGTCTCTAATGCATAACCCCAAAACGATAGTGGTAAATCGGTAAGAGACATCATAGATTGCACTATATCCAATAAAGTACGGCTATGACGTTCGAACACACCATTATGCTGTGGTGTTCCAGGTGGCGTGAATTTGTCAAACTATTCCACATTTTTTTAATTGAAGACCAAACTCGTAACTCAAATATTTGTCTCCGCGATCAGATCGTAGAAACTTTATTTTCTTGTCACGATGATTTTCCACTTCACTCTGAAATTATTTGAAATTTTCTAATGTTTCAGACTTATGTTTCATCAAGTAGATATACCCATATCTGCTCAAATTATCTGTGAAGGTCAGAAAATAACGATACCAGCTGCGAGCCTCAACACTCATCGAATCGCATACATCAGTACGTATTATTTCCAATAAGCCAGTTGCTTGCTCCATTTTTCCGGAGAACGGAGTTTTAGTCATCTTGCCCATAAGGCATGGTTCGCAAGCATCAAGGGATTCATAATCAAGTGATTCCAAAATCCCATCAGCATGGAGTTTCTTCATGCGTTTTACACCAATATGACCTAAACGGCAGTGCCACAAACAAGTTGCACTATCATTATTAACTTTGCATCTTTTTGCTTCAATATTATGAATATGTGTATTACTACGATCGAGATCCAACAAAACAATTTTCGTTGGTGTGTATGACCATAGAAGGTTTTTTATTCATGTAAACAAAACAACAATTGTTCTTTAGCTTAAATGAATAATCGTATTGCAATAAACATGATCAAATCATATTCATGCTCAATGCAAACACCAAATAACACTTATTTAGGTTCAACACTAATCCCGAAAGTATAGGGAGTGTGCGATGATGATCATATCAATCTTGGAGCTGCTTCCAACACACATCGTCACTTCACCCTTAACTAGTTTATGTTCATTCTGCAACTCCCGTTTCGAGTTACTACTCTTGGCAACTGAACTAATATCAAATGCCGAGGGGTTGCTATAAACACTAGTAAAGTACACATCAATAACATGTATATCCAATATACCTTTGTTCACTTTGCCATCCTTCTTATCCGCCAAATACTTGGGGCAGTCCGCTTCCAATGACCAGTCCCTTTGCAGTAGAAGCACTTAGTCTCAGGTTTAGGTCCAGACTTGGGCTTCTTCACTTGAGCAGCAACTTGCTTGCCATTCTTCTTGAAGTTCCCCTTCTTCCATTTGCCCTTTTCTTGAAACTAGTGGTCTTGTTAACCATCAACACTTGATGTTTTTCTTGATTTCTACCTTCGTCGATTTCAGCATCACGAAGAGCTTGGGAATCGTTTCCGTTATCCCTTGCATATTATAGTTCATCACGAAGTTCTACTAACTTGGTGATGGTGACTAGAGAATTCTGTCAGTCACTATCTTATCTGGAAGATCAACTCCCACTTGATTCAAGCGATTGTAGTACCCAGACAATCTGAGCACATGCTCACTGCTTGAGCTATTCTCCTCCATATTTTAGCTATAGAACTTGTTGGATATTTCATATCTCTCAACTCGGGTATTTGCTTGAAATATTAACTTCAACTCCTGGAACATCTCATATGGTCCATGACGTTCAAAATGTTTTTGAAGTCCCGATTCTAAGCCGTTAAGCATGGTGCACTAAACTATCAAGTAGTCATCATATTGAGCTAGCCAAACGTTCATAACATCTGCATCTGCTCCTGTAATAGGTCTGTCACCTAGCGGTGTATCAAGGACATAATTCTTCTGTGCAGCAATGAGGATAAACCTCATATCACAGATCCAATCCGCATCATTGCTACTAACATCTTTCAACTTAGTTTTCTCTAGGAACACATATAAAACATAGGGAAGCAACAACGCGACCTATTGATCTACAACATAGATATGCTAATACTACCAGGACTAAGTTCATGATAAATTAAAGTTCAATTAATCATATTACTTAAGAACTCCCACTTAGATAGACATCCCTCTAATCATCTAAGTGATCACGTGATCCAAATCAACTAAACCATAACCGATCATCACGTGAAATGGAGTAGTTTTCAATGGTGAACATCACTATGTTGATCATATCTACTATATGATTCATGCTCGACCTTTCGGTCTCAGTGTTCCGAGGCCATATCTGCATATGCTAGGCTCGTCAAGTTTAACCTGAGTATTCTGCGTGTGCAAAACTGGCTTGCACCCGTTGTAGATAGACGTAGAGCTTATCACAGCCGATCATCATGTGGTGTTTGGGCACGACGAACTTTGGCAACGGTGCATACTCAAGGAGAAAACTTTTATTTTGAAATTTAGTGAGAGATCATCTTATAATGCTACCGTCAATCAAAGCAAGATAATATGCATAAAAGATAAACATCACATGTAATCCATATAAGTGATATGATATGGCCATCATCATCTTGTGCTTGTGATCTCCATCTCCAAAGCACCTCCATGATCACCATCGTCACCGGCGCGACACCTTGATCTCCATCGTAGCATCGTTGTCGTCTCGCCAATCTTATGCTTCTACGACTATCGCTACCGCTTAGTGATAAAGTAAAGCATTATAGGGCGATTGCATCGCATACAATAATGCGACAACCATATGGCTCCTGCCAGTTGCCGATAACTCGGTTACAAAACATGATCATCTCATACAATAAAATATAGCATCACGTCTTGACCATATCACATCACAACATGCCCTGCAAAAACAAGTTAGACGTTCTCTACTTTGTTGTTGCAAGTTTTACGTGGCTGCTACGGGCTTAGCAAGAACCGCTCTTACCTACGCATCAAAACCACAACGATAGTTTGTCAAGTTGGTGCTGTTTTAACCTTCGCAAGGACCGGGCGTAGCCATACTCGGTTCAACTAAAGTTGGAGAAACTGACACCCGCCAGCCACCTGTGTGCAAAGCACGTCGGTAGAACCAGTCTTGCGTAAGCGTACGCGTAATGTCGGTCCGGGCCACTTCATCCAACAATACCGCCGAACCAAAGTATGACATGCTGGTAAGCAGTATGACTTATATTGCCCACAACTCACTCGTGTTCTACTCGTGCATATAACATCAACGCATAAAACCTGGCTCGGATGCCACTGTTGGGGAACGTAGTAATTTCAAAAAAATTCCTACGCACACGCAAGATCATGGTGATGCATAGCAACGAGAGGGGAGAGTGTTGTCTACGTACCCTCGTAGACCGAAAGCGGAAGCGTTAGCACAACGCGGTTGATGTAGTCGTACGTCTTCACGATCCGACCGATCAAGTACCAAACGCACGGCACCTCCGAGTTCTTCACACGTTCAACTCAATGACGTCCCTCGAACTCCGATTCAGCCGAGCTTTGAGGGAGAGTTCTGTCAGCACGACGGCGTGGTGACGGTCATGATGTTGCTACCGACGCAGGGCTTCGCCTAAACACCGCTACGATATGATCGAGGTGGACTATGGTGGAGGGGGGCACCGCACACGGCTAAGAGATCAATGATCAATTGTTGTCCCTAGGGTGCCCTCCTACCCCCGTATATAAAGGAGCAAGGGGGGAGGCCAGCCGGCCCTTGTAGGGCACGCCAGGAGGAGGAGTCCTCCTCCTAGTAGGAGTAGGACTCCCCTCTTTCCTACTCCCCTCTTTCCTACTCCTACTAGGAGGGGGGAAAGGAAGAGGGAGAGGGAGAAGGAAAGGGGGGCGCCGCCCCCCTCTCCTAGTCCAATTCGGACCAAAGGGGGAGGGGCGCGCAGCCTGCCCTAGGCCAGCCCCCCCTCTCTCTCTCCACTAAGGCCCATAAGGCCCATTACTTCTCCCGGGGGGGAGTTCCGGTAACCCTCCGGCACTCTGGTTTTCTCCGAAATCACCCGGAACACTTCCGGTGTCCGAACATAGTCGTCCAATATATCAATATTTATGTCTCGACCATTTAGAGACTCCTCGTCATGTCCGTGATCACATCCGGGACTCCGAACAACCTTCGGTACATCAAAACATATAAACTCATAATAAAACTGTCATCGTAACGTTAAGCGTGCGGACCCTACGGGTTCGAGAACTATGTAGACATGACTGAGACACGTCTCCGGTCAATAACGAATAGCGGAACCTGGATGCTCATATTGGCTCCTACATATTCTATGAAGATCTTTATCGGTCAAACCGCATAACAACATACGTTGTTCCCTTTGTCATCGGTATGTTACTTGCCCGAGATTCGATCGTCGGTATCTCAATACCTAGTTCACTCTCGTTACCGGCAAGTCTCTTTACTCGTTCCGTAATACATCATCCCACAACTAACTCATTAGTTGCAATGCTTGCAAGGCTTAAGTGATGTGCATTACCGAGAGGGCCCAGAGATACCTCTCCGACAATTGGAGTGATAAATACTAATCTCGAAATAAGCCAACCCAACAAGTACCTTCGGAGACACCTGTAGAGCACCTTTATAATCACCCAGTTACGTTGTGATGTTTGGTAGCACACAAAGTGTTCCTCCGGTAAACGGGAGTTGCATACTCTCATAGTCATAAGAACATGTATAAGTCATGAAGAAAGCAATATCAACATACTAAAGGATCAAGTGCTAAGCTAACGGAATGGGTCAAGTCAATCACATCATTCTCCTAATTCTCCTAATGATGTGATCTCGTTAATCAAATGACAACTATTTGTCTATGGCTAGGAAACATAACCATCTTTGATTAACGAGCTAGTCAAGTAGAGGCATACTAGTGACACTCTGTTTGTCTACGTATTCACACATATATCATGTTTCCGGTTAATACAATTCTAGCATGAATAATAAACATTTATCATGAAATAAGGAAATAAATAATAACTTTATTATTGCCTCTAGGGCATATTTCCTTCATGCCTCCCTCCCCGTATATAAAGGAGTGGAGGAGGGGAAGGAGAATGATGTGATTGACATGACCCATTCCGTTAGCTTAGCACTCGATCGTTTAGTATGTTGCTATTGCTTTCTTCATGACTTATACATGTTTCTATGACTATGAGATTATGCAACTCCCGTTTACCGGAGGAACACTTTGTGTGCTACCAAACGTCAGAACGTAACTGGGTGATTATAAAGGTGCTCTACAGGTGTCTCCGAAGGTACTTGTTGGGTTGGCGTATTTCGAGATTAGGATTTGTCACTCCGAATGTCGGAGAGGTATCTCTGGGCCCTCTCGGTAATGCACATCACTTAAGCCTTGCAAGCATTGCTACTAATGAGTTAGTTGCGGGATGATGTATTACAGAACGAGTAAAGAGACTTGCCGGTAACGAGATTCAACTAGGTATTGAGATACCGACGATCGAATCTCGGGCAAGTAACATACCGATGACAAAGGGAACAACGTATGTTGTTATGCGGTCTGACCGATAAAGATCTTCGAAGAATATGTAGGAGCCAATATGAGCATCCAGGTTCCGCTATTGGTTATTGACCAGAGACGTGTCTCGGTCATGTCTACATTGTTCTCGAACCCGTAGGGTCCGCACGCTTAAGGTTTCGATGATATTTATATTATGAGTTTTGATGTACCGAAGGTTGTTCGGAGTCCCGGATGTGATCGGACATGACGAGGAGTCTCGAAATGGTCGAGACATAAAGATCGATATATTGGACGGCTATATTCGGACACCGGAAGTGTTCCGGGTGATTTCGGAGAAAACCGGAGTGCCGGAGGGTTACCGGAACCCCCCCGGGGAAGTATTGGGCCTTAGTGAGCCTGAGGGGAGAGAGAGGGCAGCAGCCCAGGAGGTGGCGCGCCCCCTCCCATGGGGAGTCCGAATTGGACTAAGGGAGGGGGCGCGGCCCCTCTTTCCCTCTCCCTCTCCCTCTCTTTCCTTCCCCCTTCTCTCTTCCTAGTTGGACTAGGAAAGGGGAGTCCTACTCCTACTAGGAGGAGGACTCCCCCCTCCTTGGCGCGCCCCAAGGGCCGACCGGCCTCCCCCCTTGCTCCTTTATATACGGGGGCAGGGGGCACCTCTAGACACACAAGTTGATCTTCGTGATCGTTCTCTTAGCCGTGTGCGGTGCGCCCCTCCACGATAATCCTCGATAATATTGTAGTGGTGCTTAGGCGAAGCCCTCCGACGGTAGAACATCAAGATCGTCACCACGCCGTCGTGCTGACGGAACTCATCCCCGACACTTTGCTGGATCGGAGTCCAGGGATCATCATCGAGCTGAACGTGTGCTAAAACTCGGAGGTGCCGTAGTTTCGGTACTTGATCGGTCGGGCCGTGAAGATGTACGACTACATCAACGACGTTGTCATAGCGCATCCGCTGTCGGTCTACGAGGGTACGTAGACAACACTCTCCCCTCTCGTTGCTATGCATCACCATGATCTTGCGTGTGCGTAGGATTTTTTTTGAAATTACTACGTTCCCCAACAGTGGCATCCGAGCCTAGGTTTTATGGTTTGATGTTATATGGACGAGTAGAACACAAGTGAGTTGTGGGCGATATAAGTCATACTTCTTACCAGCATGTCATACTTTGGGTCGGCGGTATTGTTGGATGAAGCGGCCCAGACCGACATTACGCGTACGCTTACGCGAGACTGGTTCTACCGACGTGCTTTGCACACAGGTGGCTGGCGGGTGTTAGTTTCTCCAACTTTAGTTGAACCGAGTGTGGCTACGCCCGGTCCTTGTGAAGGTTAAAACAGCACCAACTTGACAAACTATCGTTGTGGTTTTTATGCGTAGGTAAGATTGGTTCTTGCTAAGCCCGTAGCAGCCACGTAAAACTTGCAACAACAAAGTAGAGGACGTCTAACTTGTTTTTGCAAGGCATGTTGTAATGTGATATGGTCAAGACATGATGCTAAATTTTATTGTATGAGATGATCATGTTTTGTAACCGAGTTATCGGCAACTGGCAGGAGCCATATGGTTGTCGCTTTATTGTATGCAATGCAATCGCCCTGTAATGCTTTACTTTATCACTAAGCGGTAGCGATAGTCGTAGAAGCATAAGGTTGGCGAAACGACAACGATGCTACGATGGAGATCAAGGTGTCGCGCAGGTGACGATGGCAAACATGGAAGTGCTTCGGAGATGGAGATCACAAGCACAAGATGATGATGGCCATATCATATCACTTATATTGATTGGATGTGATGTTTATCTTTTATGCATTTTATCTTGCTTTGATTGACGGTAGCATTACAAGATGATCTCTCACTAAATTTCAAGATAAAAGTGTTCTCCCTGAGTATGCACCGTTGCCAAAGTTCGTCGTGCCCAGACACCACGTGATGATCGGGTGTGATAAGCTCTACGTCCATCTACAACGGGTGCAAGCCAGTTTTGCACACGCGGAATACTCAGGTTAAACTTGACGAGCCTAGCATATGCAGATATGGCCTCGGAACACTGAGACCGAAAGGTCAAGCATGAATCATATAGTAGATATGATCAACATAAAGATGTTCACCATTGAAAGCTACTCCATTTCACGTGATGATCGGTTATGGTTTAGTTGATTTGGATCACGTGATCACTTAGAGGATTAGAGGGATGTCTATCTAAGTGGGAGTTCTTAAGTAATATGATTAATTGAACTTAAATTTATCATGAACTTAGTACCTGATAGTATGTTGCTTGTCTATGTTGATTGTAGATAGATGGCCCGTGTTGTTGTTCCGTTGAATTTTAATGCGTTCCTTGAGAAAGCAAAGTTGAAAGATGATGGTAGCAATTACGCGGACTGGGTCCGTAACTTGAGGATTATCCTCATTGCTGCACAGAAGAGTTACGTCCTGGAAGCACCGCTGGGTGCCAGGCCTGCTGTTGATGCAACTGACGACGTTAAGAACGTCTGGCAGAGCAAAGCTGATGACTACTCAATAGTTCAATGTGCCATGCTTTACGGCTTAGAACCGGGACTTCAACGACGTTTTGAACGTCATGGAGCATATGAGATGTTCCAGGAGTTGAAGTTAATATTCCAGAAGAATGCCCGGATTGAGAGATATGAAGTCTCCAATAAGTTCTATAGCTGCAAGATGGAGGAGAATAGTTCTGTCGGTGAGCATATACTCAAGATGTCTGGGTATTGTAATCACTTGATTCAACTGGGAGTTAATCTTCCGGATGATAGCGTCATTGACAGAATTCTCCAATCACTTCCACCTAGCTACAAGAGCTTCGTGATTAACTATAATATGCAAGGGATGGATAAGAAAATTCCCGAGCTCTTCGCAATGCTAAAGGTTGCGGAGGTAGAAATCAAGAAGGAGCATCAAGTGTTGATGGTCAACAAGACCACTAGTTTCAAGAAAAAGGGCAAAGGGAAGAGGAAGGGGAACTTCAAGAAGAACAGCAAGCAAGTTGCTGCTCAGGAGAAGAAACCCAAGTCTGGACCTAAGCCTGAAACTGAGTGTTTCTACTGCAAGCAGACTGGTCACTAGAAGCGGAACTGCCCCAAGTATTTGGCGGATAAGAAGGATGGCAAGGTGAACAAAGGTATATTATTGAAGTGTTCCGGGTGATTTCGGAGAAAACCGGAGTGCTGGAGGGTTTACCGGAAACCCCCCCCCCCTCCCGGGGAAGTATTGGGCCTTAGTGAGCCTGAGGGAAGAGAGAGGGCAGCAGCCAGGAGGAGGCGCGCCCCCTCCCATGGGGAGTCCGAATTGGACTAGGGGAGGGGGCGCGGCCCCTCTTTCCCTCTCCCTCTCCCTCTCTTTCCTTCCCCCTTCCCTCTTCCTAGTTGGACTAGGAAAGGGGAGTCCTACTCCTACTAGGAGGAGGACTCCCCCCTCCTTGGCGCCCCCAAGGGTCGGCCGGCCTCCCCCTTGCTCCTTTATATACGGGGGCAGGGGGGCACCTCTAGACACACAAGTTGATCTTCGTGATCGTTCTCTTAGCCGTGTGCGGTGCCCCCCTCCACGATAATCCTCGATAATATTGTAGCGGTGCTTAGGCGAAGCCCTACGACGGTAGAACATCAAGATCGTCACCATGCTGTCGTGCTGACGGAACTCATCCCCGACACTTTGCTGGATCAGAGTCCGGGGATCATCATCGAGCTGAACGTGTGCTAAAACTCGGAGGTGTCGTAGTTTCGGTACTTGATCGGTCGGGCCGTGAAGACGTACGACTACATCAACCGCGTTGTCATAACGCTTCCGCTGTCGGTCTACGAGGGTACGTAGACAACACTCTCCCCTCTCGTTGCTATGCATCACCATGATCTTGCGTGTGCGTAGGAATTTTTTTGAAATTACTACGTTCCCCAACACCTTCCATGTGGGAGTATGAGAGGAGAGGGAAGGAGAGAGGGGGGAAAGGAAAGGGGGCGCCGCCCCCCTCCTTGTCCAATTCGGACTAGGGGGAGGGGGCCCGCGGCTGCCCTAGGCCGCCCCTCCTCTTCTCCAATAGGGCCCAATAGGCCCATTAGTCTTCCTGGGGGGTTCCGGTAACCCCGCGGTACTCCGGTATATGCCCGATACTCCCCGAAACCATTCCGGTGTCCGAACATAGTCATCCAATATATCGATCTTTACATCTCGACCATTTCGAGACTCCTTGTCATGCCCGTGATCACATCTGGGACTCCGAACTACCTTCGATACATCAAAACACATAAACTCATAATATAACCGTCATCGAACTTTAAGCGTGCGGACCCTACGGGTTCGAGAACTATGTAGACATGACCGAGACACGTCTTCGGTCAATAACCAATAGCGCAACCTGGATGCTCATATTGGCTGCCACATATTCTATGAAGATCTTTATCGGTCAAACCGCATAACAACATATGTTGTTCCCTTTGTCATCGGTATGTTACTTGCCCGAGATTTGATCGTCGGTATCTCAATACCTAGTTCAATCTCGTTACCGGCAAGTCTCTTTACTCGTTCCGTAATACATCATCCCGCAACTAACTCATTAGTTGCAATGCTTGCAAGCCTTATAGTGATGTGCATTACCGAGTGGGCCCAGAGATACCTCTCTGACAATCGGAGTGACAAATCCTAATCTCGAAATACGCCAACCCAACAAGTACCTTCGGAGACACCTATAGAGCACCTTTATAATCACCCAGTTACCTTGTGACGTTTGGTAGCACACAAAGTGTTCCTCCGGTAAACGGAAGTTGCATAATCTCATAGTCATAGGAACATGTATAAGTCATGAAGAAAGCAATAGCAGAATACTAAACGATCAAGTGCTAAGCTAATGGAATGGGTCAAGTCAATCACATCATTCTCCTAATTCTCCTAATGATGTGATCTCGTTATTCAAATGACAACTACTTGTCTATGGCTAGGAAACATAACCATCTTTGATTAACGAGCTAGTCAAGTAGAGGCATACTAGTGACACTCTGTTTGTCTATGTATTCACACATGTATCATGTTTCCGGTTAATACAATTCTAGCATGAATAATAAACATTTATCATGAAATAAGGAAATAAATAATAACTTTATTATTGCTTCTAGGGCATATTTCCTTCATGCCTCCCTCCCCGTATATAAAGGAGTGGAGGAGGGGGAGGGGGCCGGCCACCCTAGGCGCGCCCCATGAGGAGTCCTACTCCCACTAGGAGTAGGACTCCCCCCTTCCATGTGGGAGTATGAGAGGAGAGGGAAGGAGAGAGAGGGGGAAAGTAAAGGGGGGCGCCGCCCCCCTCCTTGTCCAATTCGGACTAGGGGGAGGGGGCGCGCGGCTGCCCTAGGCCGCCCCTCCTCTTCTCCACTAGGGCCCAATAGGCCCATTAGTCTTCCCGGGGGGTCCCGGTAACCCCCCGGTACTCCGGTATATGCCCGATACTCCCCGAAACCATTCCGGTGTCCGAACATAGTCGTCCAATATATCGATCTTTACATCTCGACCATTTCGAGACTCCTCATCATGCCCATGATCACATCCGGGACTCCGAACTACCTTCGATACAGCAAAACACATAAACTCATAATATAACCGTCATCGAACTTTAAGCGTGCAGACCCTACGGGTTCGAGAACTATGTAGACATGACTGAGACACGTCTTCGGTCAATAACCAATAGCGGAACCTGGATACTCATATTGGCTGCCACATATTCTATGAAGATCTTTATCGGTCAAACCGCATAACAACATATGTTGTTCCCTTTGTCATCGGTATGTTACTTGCCCGAGATTTGATCGTCGGTATCTCAATACCTAGTTCAATCTCGTTACCGGCAAGTCTCTTTACTCGTTCTGTAATACATCATCCCGCAACTAACTCATTAGTTGCAATGCTTGCAAGCCTTACAGTGATGTGCATTACCGAGTGGGCCCAAAGATACCTCTTCGACAATCGGAGTGACAAATCCTAATCTCGAAATACGCCAACCCAACAAGTACCTTCGGAGACACCTGTAGAGCACCTTTATAATCACCCAGTTATATTGTGACGTTTGGTAGCACATAAAGTGTTCCTCCGGTAAACGGGAGTTGCATAATCTCATAGTCATAGGAACATGTATAAGTCATGAAGAAAGCAATAGCAGAATACTAAACGATCAAGTGCTAAGCAAACGGAATGGGTCAAGTCAATCACATCATTCTCCTAATTCTCCTAATGATGTGATCTCGTTAATCAAATGACAACTATTTGTCTATGGCTAGGAAATATAACCATCTTTGATTAACGAGCTAGTCAAGTAGAGGCATACTAGTGACACTCTGTTTGTCTATGTATTCACACATGTATCATGTTTCCGGTTAATACAATTCTAGCACGAATAATAAACATTTATCATGATATAAGGAAATAAATAATAACTTTATTATTGCCTCTAGGGCATATTTCCTTCAGGCGGGACGTGGATGGCTACCGCACAACGCCAAATGCTCCATGGAGCACGTCGTATCCAGATCAGATGGTCGCTGAACTAGGACCACCGTGCGTATGTCCGCCCTCAAACCTTCCACAAAATGAGTAAGGACATAATAGGGATGAATTGTATCTGAATATGCACTCAAACTGTTAATAATTGACTCAAATTTCTCTATGTAATATGTAACTGTAGATGTCTGACAAATGGTGTAAAACTGCCGAATCAACAGCCGGTGTCGATCGCAACCGAAACGGGTACAGAGAAGGGATGTAAAAGTTTCCCAATCGATTCCACACAATTTCTTCTGAATCGGCCGTAACCACACAGAAGCCACACCCACGAAATTGATTGAGGCCATGAGCATCCAAAAAGTGTTGTGGATTCCAAACATGTCGAAATACTGCTCACACCCAAAGGCGTGGATTGTCGCTAGCAAAAATAGGGAAATTAATGGAAGGGTGTGCCTGGTCGAGGCCCGTGAGGAGCTGGCTGACATGTGTGAATGGCGAGGATATGGAGAAATGGGTATGGGTGGCGAGCTGACTGTTAGCCGGGAGCGGCGGTGGCGTCAGGCAGGACGCCGCCCGCGGCCCCCGTTGTAGATGTTCCTCGCCGTGGTTCGTAGACCCGTGGACCGCATCCGCCGCGCCGGTCACAGTGGCAATGGTGCACCGTGCATTGCAGGCTATTAAGGCAGGGTGGTGCTGGTGCGTGCGCCTTTGGTCTCCTTGGGTTGCACAACTTGTAGCGCCACCATTGCATTGCCCAGATCGGAGACGCGGCGCTCTAGATCGGGCCTCCAGGTGAGGAGATCATCGATCTTCGTGTTTGCCACCTTGCTGGACACTGTGTTGGCTTCCAGGGCGGTGTCGAGCTTGTCCAGAAACGCCTTGATGGCAGGATCCATGGCCATCAGCTGATCGTGCGCCTGGTGTATGCTGCGGGTGAAGACGAAATGCGCCAGATTCAACACAGGGAGAAGGAGGTGGTGGTCTCTGATACCAGATGTAAGGAAGGAGATGGTGTATGTGGTGGATCTATTACTCTAGTGCTTGAATTTGAGTGGCAATGTCAATTACAAGTAAAGATACATGAATTGCGGATCCGGAGAGAAGAACAGTAGCCGCCGCTGACGGTGTTCTGGGATTCATTGGATACCCTCTCCTCTGGTGAGCCGCGCTTAAGTATTTGTGGATGCAGAAGTAGCCACCACCCACTCGGGTCCGTTGTGGCGCCGGATGGGCTTGCGTGCGCGCCTGGGCCACGCACCTCTGGGACGTGCCTTGTCTGCGGGTGAGGTCGTCTCCTCAGTGGCGCCGACAGAAGAGACCTCCTTGTCGAGGCTCCGCACAGGGCACTGCTCGGACTGGGCCGGCCCACGCAGGCGGGGAGGTGTAAAAAATGAGAGAAAACGGAGCGTATCTGCTAGGATTCGAGCTCGCAACGACTATCTAGTGGAGGCATGAAGCTAGCCACTGCGCCAACTACGTGCTCGTGGTTAGAAGACCACACGAACTATTTAGAACTAGCAACAGCGGCAGATTGGATTATCTTTTCTTGTTTTTGATCAGCTTTTGAAAATTCTGAATATGTTTTTGGAAACACATACACGAGTTTGCAAAAATTGTGAAGAAAAATTCGGATTTGTAACGAAATTTTAAAAACAGGAACAATTTCTGAAGTTGTGGAAATTTTTTGAAAAACACGAACATTTCTTAAAATTATGACCAGTTTTGATAAAGGCGAACAAGTTTTCAAAAAATGTGAACTTGAATTTGTAAAAAAATTTGAAAACATCAACATTCTTTTCAGAATTTGTGAACAAATCTCAAATTGAAAAGAAAACAAATTCTGAGCATGTTTTGATAATCACGAACAAGTTTTGGCAATATGTGAACAATTTTTGAATTTGAGAACAAATTTCAGAAAACGAGACTTTTTCTGAATTTGTTAACAAATTTTCAGAAGCGGAACATTTTTTAATTTGTGAACAAATTTTCAAAAAAGGGGACATTTTTTAATTCGAGAACAAATTTTGAGAAGAGGAACATTTTTGAACCTGTGAACAAATACTGAAACGGGAACATTCCTTAAAGTTCAAATTTTTTTGAGAATCACAAATTTGAACCAATTTTGAAAACATGGACATATTTAGAAATTCCGAACAATTTTAAAAAATTGAACAACTTTTAGGAACCGAACAAAATTTGAAACTCTACACTTTTTGTAAAAACTCAAACAGTATATCATATTCCAAACAGTTTTTTTAAGTTGCAAACAAATTTTTAAAACATGAACAAATTGTTTGGAATTTTCCAAAAAAAAATTGTGAACAAAAATTTGAAAACACAGATATTTTTAAATACATGAACAAAATTTTGAAACTACGAACATTATTATAAAGATTTGAAGAATTTACAAAAGAAGTATTTTTTTAGTTCCAAATAATCATTATAGAAATTAGAAAAAGCTTGAAATGACAAATAAACGTTAAAAAGGAAAAAAAATTAAAAATTGGGAAAAAATAAAACAAAAAGAACAAAGAAAAGAAAAAAGGAAAAAAACAGAAAAAAGCAGTAGAAAAAACAGAACAGAAGAACCCGGTTCTGGGAACCATCTAGAAGGTTCCGAAAACCGGTTGGCGCCCACTATGCTCACGCTGTGACTGGACCGGCCCAGATTCTGCGCACGGGTGGCTTGCCTTTGCGTTGAGTCGACAGTTTGACGCAACGAGCGCCAAATAGGAAATCGCGGGGCAGAGCTCAAACCAATAAAAAACGGCTGAGGCGACAGACAAGTGTGAGTGCATTGGGCCGGCCCTGTAAGTGTTACTGTAGCGGTAGCGCTCTGTATGGAGCATGGTTACTATAGAGAACAGTGCACTATGGCAGTCGGTTCACCGTATCGGCTGTCTTTTGGTTGTTTTTTTTTAAGTTTTCTTCCTGGTTTTTTCTTTAGAATTTCTCTTTTATAATTTTTTGCAATATAAATAATTTTTATAATATACAGTGAACATCAATTCACATACACACTGAAAATTGTTTTATTATATGGTTAACATTTTTTTAATATTCATTGAACATTTATACGGTGAACATTTTTTAATATTCATTGAACATTTTTTAAAATATACATTGAACATTTTTATAATATTAATTGAACATTTTATTAATAAATGATCATAAAAAATTAGAATGCACGACGAATTACTTGTCATATGCAGTGAATAGTTTCTTAATATAAGTTGAACATTTGTATAATAAACGGTGAACCTTTTATAATATAAAGTGAACCTCTTTTAAATATGCACTGAACTTTCTTTTGAAAAACACAGATCAACATTTTTCTGTAATATATCCGTTTTGTTTTTTGCAAACATTTTTTAATATGCGGTGCACATTTTCTTATACAATGATCATTAATAAATTTTTCCTTATGTAAACTAATAAAAAATGTTCATCGATCATTAACGGATTGTTCATCATGTATTAAAAAATTGTTCACCATGTGTTAATGAAATAAAAAGTGAAGGAATATATACAGAAGAACCAAAAAAATGAAAGAAACAAGAAAATACTGAACAGAAAAAATGAACTAAAAAAGGAAGCAGCGAACACGCAACACGTGCTGCCGCTAAGTGGGCTGGCCAACCCGCGGGCACTGTGGGCATAACAACTTCTGTTTGCCCCCACGGGCGGCAAAGCTGGCGGGAGCAACTAACGAAGGAGTACTCCTTTGGAAGCGTCACTTGGTGTGGGTTGACAGTGCGTCACTTGACGCGCTCTCAGCCATCGTCACGTGTCGCGCTCTAGGTGCTCTCTTTAAATTTTTTTCCGCATGCGTCTTCAGCTTCATAGGTGTTTGCTTCATAGGTGTTTTTTTTTTGTTTTTACCGGTCTTTCTTAGCTTTTGGACAAAACAAACAAATTTGCTCGAAAAAACACTTTTTTCACGGATTTGCTTCCACGAGAGGCACGGCCGTGCCTCTCATGCATGAAAAAACACGTTGACTTTAATAAGGGAGATTTTGCCATTCATAGGTTAAACTTTGCTGTGTTGACTTTAATCCCAAAAGAGGAGATGCCTCTTCCATGAAAAAATTTAGACCAATCTGCCTTCTGAACTGTAGTTTTAAGATTTTTACTATGGCAATCACTAGATTTTCCAAAGTCTTGCAAAGGCTTGTAACCAGTAACCAATCTGCCTTCCTGAAAGGCAGGTATATTCTTGAGAGTGTGGTCACTGCTCATGAGGTGTTGCACTCTATTCACTCTAGCAAGAGACAAGGCGTGGTCCGAGTTAATTGTATATAAGTATCACAGTTGGGACATTATATGCGGATTGGTACCAAGTTTGGTAATTTTGGCATTGTCAGTACCAAGTCTGGGGCTAGCCGTTGCAGAATGGTCTAAACTCCACTTAAACACGTATGGACGCTAAAAATGACAGCTGGGACCCGCAAGTCCGGTGCTGACGTGACATGTTCTTTTGCAAAAAAAAAAAACCTGGCTTTATATGGAATCACGCATAAGCCCTAGTATGCAAAATATTGGGCTGGCGTTTTTTACCTCCCGCAAAACATAAACACAAGCGCCCCGCCCCGCCGGGATTCCAACATGGGCAGACCACTGCGACACTAGAAACCTTGGGTGCAAGAACAAGCTTTTATCTTTTTATAATGAACATTTTAGACACGTCCGGGCCTTTGTTGACTGTTTCCTTTTTTGTATGTGTTTTTTTCGGATTTCCTTTGTGTTTTTCCAAATCTTAGGTATTCCTCGGGTTTTTCTTCTTTTAATTCTTGCTCATTTCTTTTTTATATAGGTTTTGTAATAAACGATGTACGTTTTTCAAATATTTGCACTGAAACTGTTGGGTATTCATCGGGTTTTTTTTTTAATAAACGGTGTATGTATTTTATATAGGTATACGTTTTCTATATAGGTTTTGTAATAAACGATGTACGTTTTTCCAATACTAGATTTTTAATTTGCACTGAAACTGTTGGGTATTCTTTGGGGTTTTTTTAAATAAACTGTCTACGTTTTTTATAAAGGTATATGTTTTTATATAAAAAGTTTTTTATATAGGTTTTCTAATAACTGTGTACATTTTTTCAGCTCTTGGGTATTCTTCGGGGTTTTCTTGTATAATTTAGAAAAATTTATGATGTAAATTTTTTTGTAAATACAAACTCGGCATTATTATTGTATACTATATGATGAAATATTTTATTATATATAGTGACCATTTCTTAATATACGATGAAGGTTTTCAAATATATACTGAACTTTTCTTATATTATGTGATATTTTTGAAAATACAGACTGAAATTACTGTATAATTATGGACCAAATATTACTGTATACATACACACTAAACATTACTGTATAATATAGGATGAACAATTTTCTGATATACATTGAACATTTATTAATATACAATGATATTTTTTAATTATACAATTTAGTTCTTAAAAATATACAGTGAAGTGTTTCTAATATATATCGAACCTTTTATATCATGTGATATATTTTTGAAATACACACCAAACATTATTGTATAATATATGATGAACAGTTTTGTTATATACATTGAACATTTTCTAATATACAATGAACTTTTTTAATTATCCCATGGGTTTTTTAAATAAGGTAAAGTTTATATATTGATTTTTTATATTATGTGATATTGTTTGTAAATACACACTGTCAGCCATACATATTTTGATGACAAGTATTTTCGGACGGAGGGAGTACGTAATGGAGGATAAAAGAGATCCAGAAAAAAACACATAAAAAACAAACGGTCCACAGCTACAAAGGCTTGGACGTGTCTAAAGGTTCAGTTATAAAAGAATACCGGACTATACATTGTCACAAGCGGTCGCGCGAAATGTGGCGCGACCCAGGTTTGAATCCTGGCGCGGCCGGGTGCGTGGGTTTGTTTTTCCGGGAAAAAATGTTAGCATTTTTTGCAAACAAGGGCGTCTGGGCGATTCCATATAAAGCAAGGGGTTTTTCTGTGAAAGAACATGCCACGTCAACGCCTGACTTGCGGGCCCCGGCTGTCAGTTTCAGCGTCAATATGTGTTTACACAGAGTTTAGACCGTTCTGCATTGGCTAGCCCCAGACTTGGTACTGACATACCAAAATTACCAAAATTGGTACCAATCCGCATGTAATGCCCCAATTGTGGTACTTCCTTGCAATTAACTCAGGTGGTCCTTAAATTATATTATGAGAAAGCCTTTGACAAGGTTAACCTTGAGTTCCTTGATGAACTCCTTAGATTCAGAAGTTTTGGGGGTAAATGGATCCACTCGATCCAACATATTACTCATGGGGGATCAGTTGGTGTGAAGCTGAACAACAGTGAGAGTGACTCCTTCCTCACCGGTAAAGGGCTTAGGCAAGGAGACCTGATGTCCCCATTGCTATTTAACCCTAGTAGTTGATTCCCTTACTAGAATGCTAATCAAAGCTGCAAACTATGAAAATGATTGAGGGGCTCTGCCCCGAGGTTTTCCCGGGAGGATCATTGGCCTATAGTATGCTGATGATACTATATTATTTCTTGATAAGAACATAGATCATGTTGCAAACCTTAAAATGTTCTTAAACTACTTTGAGCAGGTGTCTGGGATGATGATTAAGTATAACAAAAGTGAGCTGATCCCCATTAACATATATAGGGAGGAGGTTGCTAGTTTCTTGAATGTGTTGGGCTGTACTGAAGGTGCCTTCCCCATTAAATATCTTGGAATTCCCCTCCACTATGATAAACTTAGAAGGGTGGACATCCAACCCCTTATTGACAAAATAATGAAGAGGATTGCTGGCTGGAGAGGGAAACTACTCTCCTACAAAGGCAGATTAATTTCTTATTCAAGCATGCTTAGCTAGCATCCCTGTTTATTTGTTCTCCTTCTTTAAATTTACTAAGTGGGCCATTGATCTGATCAATTCCTAAATGGCTAATGATGTCTACTACACAACCTTCTTCTTGTAGACGTTGTTGGGCCTCCAAGTGCAGAGGTTTGTAGGACAGTAGCAAATTTCCCACAAGTGGATGACCTAAGGTTTATCAATCCGTGGGAGGCGTAGTTTGAAGATGGTCTCTCTCAAACAACGCTGCAACCAAATAACAAAGAGTCTCTTGTGTCCCCAACACACCCAATACAATGGTAAATTGTATAGGTGCACTAGTTCGGCAAAGAGATGGTGATACAAGTGCAAGATGGATGATAGATATAGGTTTTTGTACTCTGAAAATATAAAAACAGCAAGGTAACTAATGATAAAAGTGAGCGTAAACGGTATTGCAATGCTAGGAAACAAGGCCTATGGTTCATACTTTCACTAGTGCAAGTTCTCTCAACAATAATAACATAATTGGATCATATAACTATCCCTCAACATGCAACAAAGAGTCACTCCAAAGACACTAATAGCGGAGAACAAACGAAGAGATTATGGTAGGGTACGAAACCACCTCAAAGTTATTCTTTCCAATCAATCCGTTGGGCTATTCCTATAAGTGTCACAAACAACCCTAGTGTTCGTACTAGAATAACACCTTAAGACACAAATCAACCAAAACCCTAATGTCACCTAGATACTCCAATGTCACCTCAAGTATCCGTGGGTATGATTATACGATATGCATCACAAAATCTCAGATTCATCTATTCAACCAACACATAGAACCTCAAAGAGTGCCCCAAAGTTTCTACCGGAGAATCATGACGAAAACGTGTGCCAACCCCTATGCATAGGTTCATGGGAGGAACCCGCAAGTTGATCACCAAAACATACATCAAGTGAATCACATGATATTCCATTGTCACCACAGATACGCACGGCAAGACATACATCAAGTGTTCTCAAATCTTTAAAGACTCAATCCGATAAGATAACTTCAAAGGGGAAACTCAATCTATTACAAGAGAGTAGAGGGGGGGGGGGGAAGAAATATAGGATCCAACTATAATAGCAAAGCTCGCGATACATCAAGATCGTGCCAAATCAAGAACACGAGAGGGAGAGATCAAACACATAGCTACTGGTACATACCCTCAGCCCTGAGGGTGAACTACTCCCTCCTCATCATGGAGAGCGCCAGGATGATGAAGATGGCCACCGGTGAGGGTTCCCCCCACTCCGGCAAGGTGCCGGAATAGGGTCCTGATTGGTTTTTGGTGGCTACAGAGGCTTGCGGCGGCGGAACTACCGATCTATTCTCCGTTCTGGAAGTTTTAGGGTACGTGAGTATATATAGGTGCAGGAAGTACGTCGGTGGAGCTTCGGGGGCCCCACGAGGCACGGGGGCACGCCCTAGGGGGGGGGGCGCCCCCCACCCTCGTGAGCACCTCCTTTCTCTCCTGACACGGGGTCCAAGTCCATCCGGTAGCTTTCCTTCCAAAAATAACTTCTCCAGTTGATTTCGTTCCGTTTCGACTCCGTTTGATATTCCTTTTCTTCGAAACACTGAAATAGGCAAAAAACAGCAAATCTGGGATGGGCCTCCGGTTAATAGGTTAGTCCCAAAAATAATATAAAAGTGGATAATAAAGCCCAATATTGTCTAAAACAGTAGATAATATAGCATGGAGCAATCAAAAATTATAGATACGTTGGAGACGTATCAGCTAACTGCCAGTGGAATGACTTTGAAGGGCATAGGAAACATCATCTAGCTAACTGGAAATTAGTTTGTACGAAGAAAGAATTTGGAGGCTTGAGAATACCAAACCTCCAAGATGTAAATCTGTGTTTACTAGGATCCTCGGCCAAGAGATACTATGAGGGGGTAGCATAGCATTGGAGATCTATAATAGATTATAAATATATGATGGGGAGACCCAACCTGTTTGCCACCTATCCCAACCCAAATTCCTCCAGATTTTGGAAAGGATTCCAATCTATCATCCAAAATCTCATGTTTGGGTATAGGTGGAAAGTTGGTAGTGGAGACAAGATTAGATTCTGAGAAGACACCTGGTTTGGTACCTCCCCACTAGCTATTAAATTTTGTTCGGTCTATACTATTTGCAATGAGCAAACTAAAAGCTTCAGGGATGTGTGGAATGGAGAAAACCTCAAACTAACGTTTAGGAGAAATTTTGATAGCAAACTCATGGAACAATGGTACCAGCTGGTAGATATTGCCGGGAGCATTGCTCTCAGTAATGACACAGACTCTTTGGTCCGGCAACTAGAGAACAAAGGGGTCTACTCTTCCAGCTCCCTATACCATGTGATTAACTTTAGAGCATCTCCAGCCGCGCCCCAACAGGCCCCCTAGGCCACTTTTTCGGCGCCGGCACCGAAAAAACGCCCCAGTCGCGCCCCAGGACGCCGAAATCCGCCGGTTCGGCCCATTTTTGGGCCCGGCGATCGCAGGCCGAACCCGGTGCACTGGGGGCGCTTGGGGGCTCTGGCGCAAGGTAAAAGCACGACTGGCCCACACCGTCAGGCGAAAAGTCAAGTTTTTCTTCCCCGACTCGCCTCCCACCCCCCGCGTGCTCGGCCGCCAACGGCTGTATCCCAGCCCTGCACACCGCCCTTCACCGCTAGATAGCCAATCCCCGCCGGAAAAAGAGCACAGGTTCGCCGAGGCAGCCCCTCCACCAGCAGTTGGGCGTTTTTCAGGCCGTTTCCGGCCGCGGAGGGGCAGTTTAGTGGCGGGTACGCGCCCACCGGGCGCAAGGTGTTCGGCGATTTTCCTGCCTCGGCGATGGACTCGGACGACGAGGAAGTGCTCGCCGCGCTGCTGGAGGAGGAAGCCGAGGCCGATGTCCAGGAAGATGAACATCTCATGGTGCTCGCCGCCCTCGCCCAGCTGCTGGCGAGCAATGAAAAGCCGCGGCGAGGTGGCTCAGCGCCGCGGCGAATGAAAGCAAAGAACCGGCATCGTCTCGAAGGCTACTGCATGCTCTACTCCGACTACTTCGCCGATGCTCCACTGCACGGCGACGAAACATTTCGGCGCCGTTATCGGATGAGCCAAAAGCTCTTCCTCAGGATTGTGAACTCCATCCGGGAGTTCGACAGCTACTTCAAGTGCAAGATGGATTGCATCGGCAAACTTGCATTCACCTCGATCTAGAAGTGCACGATAGCGATGAGGATGCTTGCATACGGAGCTCCCGGTGATTCACTCGACGACTATGGGCGCATGGCCGAGTCCACCACCATTGAGTGTTTCTACAAGTTCTGTCGGGCAGTGGTGGCAGTGTTTGGACCGCAATACTTGCGAACACCCAATGCGGAAGACACTGCTCGGATCCTAGCACAGAATGCAGCAAGAGGATTTCCTGCGATGCTTGGAAGCATCGACTGCATGCATTGGAAATGGAAGAACTGTCCATTTGCTTGGCAGGGGATGTACAAAGGCGCCAAAGGCGGTTGCAGTGTGGTACTTGAGGCTGTGGCCACACAGGACCTCTGGATTTGGCACTCCTTCTTTGCTATGCCAGGAACTCACAATGACATCAACGTGCTGCAGTGCTCCCTTGTCTTTTCCAAGCTTGTTGAAGGTCATTCTCCTCCGGTGAACTTCGAGGTCAATGGGCGGCACTACAACAAGGGGTACTACCTAGCTGATGGCATCTATCCGAGATGGTCTATATTTGTGAAGACTATCTCAAACACTGTGCCATGAGGCAAGAAGTCCCACTTTGCCAAGGTGCAGGAGGCTTGCAGGAAGGATGTCGAGCGGGCTTTTGGTGTGCTCCAATCTCGATATGCTGTTGTCCGCTACCCTGCTCAGACCTGGTCGAAAGATTAAATATGGGAGATCATGACTTGTTGTGTCATCTTGCACAACATGATCATCGAGAGCGAGCAGGAAGAGCCAGTTTTTGACACTGAACCATACTACAGGCAGGGTCCTCTAGCCGAAGTTGATCACCAGCTACCGGCAACCTGGACTGCCAACCTCAGTATGCGTCAGGAGATCCGAGACCCACAGGTGCATCATCAACTGCAGCAGGATCTGGTGGAGCACCTATGGAGGCTCAAGGGCGACGCCGGGCTCGACGTGTGATGAAATATGTGTTTTTATTTGTTGAACTATATAATTTGTATTGAACTATTTGTTGTTGCACTATTTTGTTGAACTATTTGATTTTCTGTGATGAACTATGTGATAAAAAATATTTATGTTGATAATTGAACGCCGAGCCATGACGAACCACGCCGAATATGGGCCGATTCTCGCCCATATGAAGCCTTTTTCGCCGAAAGTGGGCCAAAATCTGGGCCAATCTCGGCGCCTGGGGGCGACGATTAGATGCCCAACCGCCCCAGCGCTGATTGTATCGCCGGTTCGCCCCCGGGGGGCGATTTTTATGCCTCCTGGGGGGCCAACGGCTGGAGATGCTCTTAAAGGAGTGCAACCAGTTTTCCTCCCTGCTGTGTGGAAACTCTTCGTACCCCAAAAAATGCATGTCTTTCTCTGGTTATTTTCTACTAACAAGTTGATAACCAAAGACAATTTGAGGAAAAGACACGTTATAAAACCGTTCATCTAAAAAAAAGGTGTGCAAAGGACACCCACTTATAGTCAAGAGGTTTGTTCCGGGGAGAGGGACGACGAGGAAGGGTGAAGGAAAAACTCTCCTTGGGCAGTAGCCGTTGGAGGAAAGGGGACAACATGTCGTCAGAACATCAAGCTAGCTTCATGCATGAACAGACGGCGTAGGTTCTGACTGACCTAGAGCCAATTCAATCGCTCGTATCGCTCAAGATGATCAAAAGTTTTGTTTAGAGTTAATTACACCGGTGATGTTAGAACTTGGCGCAAACGGTCACTTTAATATTAGAACTTGTGGAGTACATAGAAGTGATGCAAAAACTTGGCTTGGACGTGCAAATACGGTGATACTCGTGTTTGTATACGCTGGAACAAGTGATAAGGCAATCCAGCGTGGCTTAGAGCCCATCGTCGGTGACTGCATGGTGAAGGGGGGCGGGTGGCGTGTTCTTTTTTGCAAAAAAAAAATCCTTGGATTTTATTTTTTTCTCAGGTGTACAGTAATTTATATGTGTGGCATCGGATGATACTTCACAAATTTTATAATAAAATGAAATGAAAATTAGCACAACATGGTATTAGAACCAGCGACCAAGGTTTCAGCATGCAAGGCTAGCCACCAGCCCACAGCTCACTTCACGACATTTCAGCATACGCAAATGAGAAAAAACTTACGACCGTGTAGTCTCATGTCAATTTATATGTCTATATCAAAACGTGATCGTGCCCTGCAATTTATGTTAGTTTTATTTCATTTTTGAAATTTATAAAAAATGTAAATTCTACACCCTCCTATCCAAAATAAGTGTTGTGATTTTGAATTAAGATTAGCTCAACCTTAGTTTAAACTTGTGACACTTATTATAGACCGAAGGGAGTAATAAATAAATTGTATACATATAAATAAAATAAATTAGACAAAAATGCTCACTATTAATTAAAAAACCATCAATTTAAATTATAAATTATTTTAAAAAAAATTAGAATTTTTTATATTAAATAAAGTATTAAAGTAATTTTCGGAAATATGTATATTTAATCAAATTAACATAAAAGTAAAAAATACATGTTTTTAATAAATTTCATGTTTTATGTAAAAGTGACCGTGTTTTAATTTGTTTTATGTTGCTTAAAAGTGTTCGTGCATTTCACTAAAGTTTGTGCGTTTTCTAAAAATATATATGTATTAAAAAACAGATATATGTTTGGAAACCAATATGAGCCTAGTGTGCCCTTGGACTGTAGATTCCCAAATGAATACATATATACAATTGTATGTATAATTATAATTTAGATATTTTTTCAAATTTGGAAAAATAGAAAGAAAGAATAACATGTTTTAAATGGGCCACACTAACTGTAGTCTGTTTTAGCCCAGCAGTCGTTCTGTTGTAGACATAAGGATTGATATCCTCTCTAGCCTTCAAAATTCCATTGTTTGTATTAGTAGGCATTCCTGCTGGTGTCTCTCAGGTCGCTGGTTCAAAGATCCCACGGCCGTATTATTTTTCCCGAATTAACTTTTTTAGTTTACGTTATTTAGTCAAAATATATATGGGTTTAGTATCCATTCCCAACATCAAATGTTATCTTGCTATGTTGGCTGGCTGCGCGCACCTCTTAGACCCAAGGCACTGGTTCGAATGTCACTTCAGCATATTGCGCCACCTGTTCCCCTTTGACCATGCAGTCACTGGCAGTGGGCCCTAAGCCATGCTGGCTTGCCTCGTCACCGGTCCCGGCGTATGCAAACGCAGTTTAGCACTGTATTTGCATGTTCAAGCCAAGTTTTTACACAACTTCAATGTGCACCACAAGTTCTAGCATTAAAGTGATCATTTACGGCAAGTTCTAGCACCACCAGTGTAATTGACTCTTTTGTTTACGCCGGCCGGAACCTAAAGAAGAGAACTGGGCCGGGTATATATCCTACCTTAAATACTCCTCGGCCTCGCGCCCGTAAAGGTCATCAACCCTCTCGCCGTACCTCGCCGGAGCTCACAAACCAATCTCCCCCCTGCCACCTCCCCGACAGGCACCTCACTTCCCTTCGACTCCGAGGCCAAGGAACGGCAATGGTCGACCCCAGGAGCCACGAGGCCAAGGAGCACGGGGAGGGCGGCTCCCTTCGCCGGAGCCGTGCGTCGCTGAACCCACTTCACGGCGCCGCTTACGGCTGCTACCTCGGCGCCACGGGCACATCCGCGCTGGTCGGCGCTCACCTCCTCCCGGGCGAGGACCGGCTCCGGGGCTCGCAGCACGCCGTGGCGAAGGCGCGGGGCCCCTTCCAAGAGCAGGCAGCGGCGGAGTCCATGCGCCGTCAGCACGCCGGCCGCTTTTCTCACTCTACCACGGTGAGTTCGCATCGCAATGACCGCTCCACTATCTCGAGTTTCTTGATTTCTGTTACGAAGCTTTCTTGATTTCGCTCTGTTTCTTGATTTCTTTTTCTCCAGGGGCCCGAGTACGTTGTTCGACGGCGCCGCCCCGGCGACTCCGGCGGCGGCGGGGTCTTCCGTGCCGCCGGGGGCCTGGACTGGAGGCTTTCGTACCTCGGCGCCACGAGCGCCGCGGCATTGGTCCACGGCCACGCGCACGAGGACCGGGAACGGGAGGTCGACACCCTCCGCCAGTTCCACGACCGGCGCCACGTGCGGCGGCGGAGCCTCGCGCACGGCGCGTGCGTCTACTCCGATTCGAAGGAGTACGGGGAGGGCTCCTCCCTCCGCGCGTTGCTGGACGGTCAGTGCAGTGGCGCCTCCTGCGGCCGTTGCCTCGCCGCCACCGGCATGGCCTCCGACGAGGGTGGCACCCTCCGCCGGCGCCGGAGCCACGTGGTTTTGGCGGTGCACTTGGACGAATGCGACGGTATGCATGCCCGCGACTCGGACGTCGCCACCAGGGGCACGGCGTCCCATGTTGTGCCGCTCGCAGCCGCAGCCCAGGATGAGTCATTGGTCGTCGGGGGAACGAAGGCAGCGAAGGAGGTTTTCTTGGCACGCGGGAGGTACCGGGGGTGGCGGCGAGCCTGAGGGTGATCACTGAGTTGGGGTTCAATTTCTGGTTGGAGGAGCTGAAGGATGGGTTGCATGAGTTTTTTTTTTTCGAACCGGGCTATACCCCTTTCCATTGCAAATGAACGGAAATACAAAGTTCAGAAACATGTCAGGAGGAGGGAAAGAGGTAAAGCGAGTTCGGGCACTGCCAGGAAACCCACTACATTCGCCCGCCATCAAAACGAATGCTATGGGGCGAAAACCTAGACAGCACCGAATATCCACAACAAACACTCAAAAGTTTTAAACTACAGCCCGAGCCATGAGACATCCACAAAAGAACCAAAATGCCACCACATGATCGTACGGTCGTCCAGCTCCAGCCAACGAGAGAATTGCAGCCCTTCAATCTCCTCCGATCGCCACCCTCGCCGTATTGCACATCTCCATCATGCGCATCGTGCTCGACCTTATCATCTCAGCACCGCTTCGCAGCTCCTTGGCGCCCTCCTCCTCCTGCAGCCCTGTCCAGTACAGTAGGAAAGAACACATGGAGAAAACAATCTCAAACGGCGTTTTGATAATCTTTTTTTCAAACGTAGCTCGATTTCGAGGTAGCCAAATGGCCCAGCAAGCAGCAGCCAAGCCCACCGTATAGTACTTTTGTCCATCAGGGAGAAAAATGTGGCACCAAGCAAAATATTGCCAGTAGCTATTCGGGCACATCTCAGTACCCAGAACTATCCCAACGCATCTCCAGATCACTTTAGCAACAGGGCAAGTAAAAAACAGATGTTGGGAGTTTTCCAACTCATTACAGAAAAAACACGTGGGATTCCCAGTCCATTTCCTCGTTCTCATAACTTGTCTAGTGAGCACAGCGTCCTGGGACAATTGCCACATGAAGATTTTGATTTTGAGAGGGATCTTGGCTCGCCAAATCCATCTATAATGGCAACCACTAAGAGGGTTTTCAAGCCATTTATACACAGATTTAGTGGAGAATTTGCCATTGCTATTAAGCCCCCAGTAAACCCGGTCCATATCCTTACTCAACTGAATATTATTAATCATTTTGTTTATTTCCTCCCATTGTCGGGATAATTCAGGGGTGAGTCTTCTTCTAAAGAAAGAGTGGACGTCCACAGACTTAAAACTAGCAATAGTGCAATCCTGATTATTGCAGATCTCAAACAGCGAAGGGTAGAGGGTCTGAAAAGGACTCAACCCGTTTATGGAATCTTTCCAGACTCTAACAAGATCACCAGATTCCAAATGAATTTTCCTACCCACAGAGTATATATCTTTGACTTTAAGCAGGGCTTTCCAACAGGGGGAATCCGAAAATCTGGGCTTTACCGACGCCGCAGATTTATTAGTCAAGTAACGCGCCCGAACAATATCTTGCCACATACCCGTTTGGGTCTCCAGTTTCCACCACCATTTAACCATCAAACTAACATTCTGCTTGTGTAAATCCTTTACACCCAGGCCACCCTTATCTCTGGATCTGCAGATCCTATTCCATCTAACCAGATGGTACCTCTTCTTCTTATTGCAGCCTTGCCAAAAAAAACTTTCTTCTGTGTTTGTCTAAGCGCTCAATGAAAGTTTTATTCATGAGCCACATAGACATATGATATAAAGATAATTGAGTGACAACCGAGTCCAGTAAGGTCAGCCTCCCCCCCATCGAAGCTGCATTGCCTATCCATGCTTCAAATTTTTTCATATATTTCGTAACAATGAATTCCCAATCTGAATTTCTAAGGTTGGTATAGCTGACAGGCATCCCTAGATATTTAATGGGGAAACTGCCCACTTCGCAACAAAATAGGTCTGCATACATTTTCACCACATTATCATCGCCTCCCACAGTGAGGATCTCACTTTTCTGGAAGTTCACCTTAAGACCAGACATCAATTCAAATATATGGAGAAGTATTTTCAAGTTAACAGCTTTGTCAATGTCATGCTCCAGACATATGATGGTGTCGTCCGCATACTGGAGAACTGCTACTCCATTAGGAATTAGATCAGCGGCCAGCCCCACTATCAGGCCACTTTTTTGGGCATTAGTAATCATTTTAGCCAAACAGTCCACAGCTAAATTGAACATGAAGGGGGAATGGGGGTCACCTTGCCGGACCCCTTTCGCACTTTGAAAGTAAGGGCCAACTTGATTATTCAGCTTAATGCTCACAGTCCCATTGTGCAGGATACTTCTGATCCACCCGCACCATTTTTCGTTAAAACCTCGGAGCTTATGACACTCAAGAATAAAATCCCAATTGACTTTGTCGTAAGCCTTCTCAAAATCAAGTTTCAGAATCACCCCTACTCTTTTATTCACGTGAGTATAGTTAAGGATTTCATGCAGCGACATCACCCCGTCCATGATGTTCCTCTTTTTCACGAAAGCGTTCTTGGCCCTATTTATAAGCTTATCAGCATATTTTTCGACTCGCCTATCTAGGACCTTAGTTATAAGTTTGTACGAACATCTCAGGAGGCAAATCGGCCGGAATTGTTGAATCTTGTCCGCGCCCGCGGTTTTGGGAAGAAGAGTAATCACTCCATAGTTAAGGTGCTGTACGTCCAATTCCCCTTTATGAAAATGTTCAAACAGGAGCATAATATCATCCTTCACTATATCCCAGCACACCTGATAGAATTCTACAGGAATATTGTCCGGCCCGGGTGCTCTATTGTGTGCCATAGCAAACAAAGCTTCCTTGACTTCAGTCTCCGTAAAGACCCGACACAAATCCGCATTATGCTCCTCATCAAGTTTTTCATTAATGGTCCAAGTATCAGGATCCATATGGAATTCATTGCCGGGTGCAGGTCCGAAAAGGTTTTTGTAGTACTCAGTTGCATGAGCGATCAAATTACTAGTCCCTTCTATTTCCACATCCCCAACTTTCAGGGAATGGATCGTGTTCTTCCTTTTACGCCCGTTCGCAATCTTATGATAGTAGTCAGTATTGAGATCCCCTTTCAGCAGCCATCTTTCATGAGATTGCTGCAACCAAAAAATCTCTTCGTTTACCAAAAGCTCATGTAGTTCCATACTAATATCCATTTTGTTACTGTACATCTCAGGGGACAGGGGGCCATTTTCTTCCAATTCCTCCAACAGGGCTAACTCCAACCCGAGCTCTTCTTTCCTTCTCTTGTCATGGCCATACTTATTGGACCCCCACCCTTTAAAGTAATTCTTAAACCTTTTAAGTTTGATATTTAGGATATCAATAGGGTCCGAGGAGTATACTTTCCTCGACCAGATCCTACTCACAGTAGGAAGGAAATTTTCATCTTTAGTCCACGAAAAGTTGAAACGAAACTCACGAGGCTTCGGAGCTTCACGCCCCTCTTCTCCATCAGAGAGAAGTAAAGGATTATGGTCAGAGATTTCCCGCACCAACTTCCTGACAGATGCCATAGGAAACATATCTTCCCATCTTTCAGACATCAAGATGCGGTCCAGTTTTTCCAGGGTAGGGTGGGCTTGGTTGTTAGACCAAGTATATTTCCCTCCACTTATATAAATCTCTCTCAGGGCCAAGGCATTGATGATGGAATTGAAGATGTCAGTAGCTCTATTATTTTGCATCTTTTTATTTTTCTCATCCCCGTGGCGCAAGACATTGAAATCCCCCCCTAAAATATAAGGCACAGTCATGCTACTACAACTAGCAGCCAGCTCTATAAGAAATTCCTCTTTAAACTCCTCATGGGCTGCCCCATAAACCACCAGCAGGCCCCAATCAGCTTTTTTCTTCTTGTCATGCAGGTTAAGCTGCAAAACATATTTCCTTTTTTTTACAGGAGGTGATTTCCATAGTATCTTGTCTCACTCCTCCTAAGATGCCACCAGACTTCCCCATAGATGGAATCCATTCCCAATGAAAAAGACCAAAAGGGTCAATTCTCCTAATGCATTTAGGAGTAAAATGTTCCTTCATAGTTTCTTGCAAACCAATAAAATCCAGAGAATGGTCACTAATCATGTCTGAGAGGCAGGTGGCCATTCCTTTCTTGCCTACCCCTCTGCAGTTCCAAATGAGCCCTCTCATTTGGAACGTTTTTTGTGAAAATAAGATCTAGTAGTCCTGCCAGGAGGCAATGCAGGACTACAGCACACATCTTCTGAGGATACTGCCTTATACTGGCTCCTAGTCACAGGTCTAGAGAGCTTAACGGTAGATTTCTTTTTATGTCTCCTATTCTTCAGTTTACCAGAAGCTTTTTGCTCAAATACAGTTTCGTCTTGGTCAAGCCAAGTCAAGGTAGCAGGAACGGATTTTCCTAGTCCATTGATTACTACAATATCATCCTCAATATCAGTATTACTGTCCCCAATATTCTTTTTACTATCTAGACTTTCTTTCACCCTATCCAGCTCTCTAAGAACATTCACACAAGTAAAATCATTATCAGGTATTTTGACCCCCATACAAGTGGCTCTATGCATTAATTCTTTATCAGAAAGAGCATCGAAAGAATTTTTGCAAGATATACTGATGTTACCTTCCAGGTTCTTCTTTTGAGCCAAATTAATGGCTTTAGCTTCAATATGCTCCTGTCCCCCCTGCGTATTGCGCTTGCTGAATCTTAGTGCCACTTCAGGCGCGAGGGGAGGTGTGAGGATGATCTCATCGTTGTGATCAGAAAGAGGAAGCTGTACCATGTAGTCACTTGAGGTCTTCAGATCTGGGTATATGTCACCATCCACCTCCACAACCTGAGCAGAGTTAGCCCCAGTAACATCAAAAGACAGCGAACGACGAGTTGCGGGTATATCATTTACCTGCACATCTTTAGGCTCAATCACATGTTCCAGCGGGGCCATATTTATATCAGTCTCCATAGCCACCATCCAGCGTGAGGTATCCAGGGTTATACCTCCTCCAGCCATCTCATGTTCTTTTGCCAGTGTTTCAATAAGTAGGGATGTATCGTTTTCACTATCAGATGACTCTGAGAGGTCATGGTCTTGTGGTGACAGACGACAGGTCTTGCCCCCACGAGCCCCAGCACCATCTCTGCTACTCTCAGGGAAATCAGCTTGCTTTTCCTCTTTTTCCTGATCAGCTCGTTTGCGTTTAGGAGTCTGATCAGGTTTAGTAGGTGCATCTCTCGCTTCCACACCCATAGGGTCATTGATCACAGGATTCCTGATAAGAACTTCTTCCACCTCATAGGTAAACTTATAGAAACGCCCCCCCAGGACACCTTCCGCCGTAGCAGGCAACTGATCAACAGAGCGACATCCAATTTTGGCTCTAACAGACGAGGAACGATTTATAGTAGACACATCTACCTCAAGAGTAATGCCCACTAATCCACCCACATAGGCCACAGTCCTATCACATCTCTTGTTCGGAGGGATCTTTCCAATTCGAACCCAAGCAATTTCCAACAGGCCCTCAGATTCAATATCTTCAGACCAAGGAGAAAACTTAACTGAAACTCCACACTGCTTCAGTCTCACATTTTCCACAAACAAGGCACGATCCACTTCCCTAGGATTAGGCATCCTCATCACAAATTTTTGAGGTGCAAAAAACCTAGCAGAACATCTCCACCCCTGCCCCACATAGATGCTTAGTTCATGTTCTATATCTTTGGTCGGAGCAGACCCCTCAGTGATAGTAACAATCACGTTAAAAATCCTCTCTCTAGCTTGTCTATCAATGCTAAAATCAGGAATATAGAAAAATCCCTGCCCCTTGCTTTGAAACGCACACATCATAGGAAAACACTCCCACGGCAGGAACTCAGTACATACCACATGCAAATGACCTTTCTTCTTACATCTATCACACACAGCTTGCCGGCATCTAGCAGTGAAATGACCAATCAGATTACAGATCTGACATGGTTCGGGGCGAGGAGCGATATTACCAGGATATGCAGGAGGATCTTGCGCACGAGGAGGAGTGGTGTTCTTCCCATGGGTGCGGACCATGTTCGTGTCCCCTTCGTCCGCTCCCCACCGCTCCCGGCGTAGAGGCTCAGCCTGGTTGCCTCCGGCCGCCTTGTCCCACTTCTCCGATCCCGCATCTCCAGATCCCGAAGCTCTCTGGGTCGACGAGTCCCCCGTCTCCGTCTTGCGCTTCCAGACGTGGTGGTCAAGGCCATGGTCGCGTCCCCGGCCACGATCGAAACGCCCAGCCCCACGACCATGTCGCCCCGCACCAAATCCCTCTCCCCTCATGATGATTTTGCTCTTGTCAACCGGATCGAGCGGTGGGATCTGTGTGGGGGATGCCACAACTTGGGCAAAAGAACGATTATCTCCTCGAATTTTTCCTTCCCACCAGCCGAAGGATTCAGGAACCCTAGATCTAGCCCCCAGCGGCACGTCCCAGAAGTGAGACAAGCACTCGCTCAGATCGAAAGTGAGGGGCGGGGGCTCGGAGTTTGGTTTAATACCCGCATCGCACAAGGAAACCCTAGAGTTGGGTCTATCATGGCGGTCCGATCTCGTCTGCCCCACATGTCGACCATCAGGGCCCTGATGGACCGGTCCATGCCCCAACAGCCCTGGCCCTCCTGCCAGCGACGGCGGAAACGTACCCGCACCGCGCGCCACAGGCCTATCCGCCAGAATCTCGTCCGCCGCTCGAACGACGCCGGCGACCGGCACCGGAATTCGATCGCGAACCCTAGCAAAATGACAGGGGAACGAGATGATATTTCCAATGTCTACGGACTCACCTTCCCGGAGAAATCGTGCGTCGACTGTGCAATCACGCTCGTCTAGAAGCACGATTCGCAGCGCCTCCCGGCGGAACCAGAGAACACCATCGGACATCGTTACCCGCCGCGCCATCACGATGTCCGACGCGGGACTACCGGCCAAAAGAATCATGGAGCTGGATCGATGTCATCGGCTGTCCAATCCCACAGGAAGACGGTGAGTGATTCTTTGCTTCGCTTTTGAGCTCGGTCGGCCGTGCGTTCCATTAATTCCATGCATGCATGTTCAACGTTCATCAACCTGGTCTGGTGTGGTGTGGGTTTCCATGCATATATTTCAGGCAGTTGCACCGTGTCAGCATGCTTGATGTGCCTGGAGGCCCAGCACAGGCTAGTGTTCGAGCGCAAGTACGGCGTGGAGACCTTCCCATATAACATACCCATGGAGACGGCCAAGGAGCTGCTGGAGTTTTGCAAGTCGGGCGGCGTCTGGACCACCAAAAGGGGCGCCAAGCATGTGGAGGTCCTCAGAGTGATACAGGTGATCGGCGGGGTTGACGCGACGCCGCACCTGGCCGGCTGGGAGCCGTGCAGGCTCCAGGTGAAGTCGTGGGAGAAGCTGCTCAACTCCGAGTGCGTGCCCGCGCCGTCAAGCCTCGCGCGCATGATTCACCTGAGAGGGCCCATGCTTGGCTCTTTCATGGCCGGGCCAGACTACTACGACGACGGGTGGGAGAGGAGGGTCTACAGGGGATGGGTGGGCAAGAAGGCCGTCCTCCACATTGTGGTCTGCAGCTCCTTCCGCTTCCAGGCCGGCGAGATGCACATTGAGGTGGTTGACAACCACCTCAACTGGGGCCCTGTCCGCTGGATCCTCAAGCAGGTGTTTCTGAGCTTCACGCTCGTCGAGATCAAGCCGCTGGAGGTCGGCGCTCTCAGGAAGGAGCCGAGGGCGAGCTGGTGGCGCCGCCTTGTGCGCAAGGTTTGGAGGGAGAGGACGCCCTGGTGGCACTGGCGCCGTCAACTTGGCCAGCTTTGGAGTGGTGTGTAGCGTACGTATAGCCTGCTGCGTAGGATGTATATATATGTTGGTTCACTCGTATCACTGTCTACATTTGATACGTTATGGACGCTGTGTTACTCAAGCCTAACACCCTGTGGCTTCCTTTTCCTGCAACATACAGTATATATGAACTGGACAACGATTCTTTTTTCTACTCACTCATCGGACCGGGCTTGCTGCCCCCAGCAGCTACGTATCTTCATATGGTCTAAACTGTGCAACCAATCAAACATACTAGAAAGACAACTGATGAACAAAACAAAGCCCAGCAAAATGTAATGCAAGTCTGAGCATATATACTACTGTGTAATTGATTGACAATGGAGAGCACCAACAAACAAACGGCAACTTTCCAAGTTCCAACCGAAACAAGATGATTACTCATCAATCTTTCCTTGATTCGCACGTGAAAGAATTCAGCACACGCGCATATATACACTTTGGGCGAGGACGCCCAGCCTGGAACGAGATCTCCTCGCACCTTGTTCTCGCCCTGCTCTGGAATGCGACGGCGCCTGTTGGTGACATCACCACAGAAATCACAGCGGGCAGAGTGCTCCAGCCACGATTCAGTGAGCGGAGGCCACCGCCACTGCGAACGGCTACATCTTTGGAAGAGGAAGGCAGGCAGTGGAGATGGAGCCAAGGCCAACGCCGTCGCCGAATAGATGTCGGGATTGGTTTGCGCATCTTTGCTGCCCTCACTCTATTCACCTGTAGGAGAGTAGGGAAAAGGGCATTAGGAGATAGGTCTATTATTGATTCCTTTAATGCAAGACACTTCTTGACCTCGTTAAAACCAACAGAGTATATTGCTTTTTGCCATTCTGCATAAACAATATGCAGAAATTACAAATACATATATGAAAACACATTGGGGTCCATTAGATAAAAACTAGTGTTAGGAGATAGGGCTATTGGTCTACGTTTAGTAGCAATAGCATCTGCAACAAGCCGACTACTATGAGTACAACTGCAACTACATGAACAACACGCTGACAATTTACAGTGCAACCACACCCGTTGTGCCACAAATGCTCAACAACATTCTAGTGATTGCGAGGGAACGGTCCATTCTAGTGATCATTTGAAGATCCCAGTGCCTATTTATGTATGATATCCTGAATCTATTTCACGAAATATGTAAGCACATACATTATATTTCACAAGTCTGAATATGTCAAGATCTAGCTTGTTTCACCGGGAGTATATTTCCCAAGTCTGAAAGCTGCCAAATCACATTATGTTAGAAGCTCACAAATACAAGTGACCTTCACCGTCAGGATTAAGTATTTCATACCACAGAAATCTTCCAGATTTGAGTGGTCTGATCCTCCAGGAGCTCAAGAATATACTATCCTCTCTTTTGACCAATCCCCTGAAGAAGAAATGGCAACATTAATAGGAAATGAATACAGGTGACCGTAAATGAATAGTAGACTCATTATTATTGTCCAAAAAAACCTTAATAATTGAATTAATATATGTGTCCAAGAAATGTACTGCAGTGGTGCCATAATTTTATTCAAATACGCAGGCGATGTGTATATCATTGCATTAAGAAGAAGAAATGTGCATAGAGTTATCAATAGCTACCAAGATTTAAGTTATCAACTACAGCCCTAACTTAACCAAGTAAGGCTGGTTGTAATGAGGAGTATCATATATTAGTATCATGCATATGATACTAGTGTATGATACTACTTCCCTAATGCATAGTATCATATATTAGTATCATGTAGTACTTTATTTATTGCCATGCATGACACAAAGTAGCATAGCATTTAATATGATACGGTATCATGATATGATACTACACCCTATTTTTCTTCATTTAATGCTATGACAAATCATCAAAATTGCCTAGTTGGCATGCATGATACTAGCTATGATACTACCATTACGACCAGCCTAAGGAGGATTATAAACTTACAATCGACACATTAATGCTGCCTATCAATAGAATAATGAATCATAAGCCTCAAAGTTACGCTGGTTTTGGAACTGCTATATTTTAGTTGGTGAAAGATGGAGAGTGATCCGTGTTTGCATAGGAAATGTACAGATCCATGCACGATGAGTGGTGTTGGAATATCTCTTTCAATTATTAATGGCAGTATTTTGGAACTGCTATATTTCAGTTGATTGACCCTTGTTACTGCCTTATTAGTGCTTATTGATAATTGGTGGGTTATAGTTGCGCACCACACAACCCATCTAGCAGCGGAACGACCAGCGTAGTAACACACTCCTCCCACAGCCTCGTTCTTTCCGCTCGCTCATCTCTAGCTTAAGCTTCCCTGTTTCCTTCCGCCGGCCCCTCCCCTCTCCTCCCCGGACTAGCCGGTGGCAAGTAGGGCGAGGGGCCCTTCCCTTGTGTAGTCTAGGTGTAGTAGTAGCTGTTCTTGAGTCCTCTATGGCTGTTTCTGGGTTTTTCTTGCCGATGAGGGGCATCAGCGAGATATGATTTTCTCCATGCTCGTGGTTGCTGTCTCTGTGGTTCTTGGCGATGGCCCTACCATGGTAAAGCCAGGTTGTCCCAGCTCCAATAACCTTCCCCTTCCAGATCTTGCTGAACCAGATCCTTTTGTATCCTTCGCTTCTTGCCAAGGGGTGAAGATGGGTTCTATGTCAGCAGATCTGGCTCGTTCCTTTCCTTCCAATAAAATCCCCTGCTTCAGATCCATTCTTACTTTGCCGGTTTTGCTCCCCACAAGATCTTCATGACCGGCTTTCTTCTTGTGCTTGAAATCTAGTGCTTGTACATTAAGGTGCCATCACTAGTAGAAAAAAGGTCAAATGTGAAGCACATTAGTGCCGGTTTGCATTAGAGCCGGCACTAATGTGTATATTAGTGCCGGTTCGTGGCGGCGATCAATAGTACCGGTTCGTGGCGAACCTATAGTACCGGTTCGTATCACGAACCGGTACTAAAGAGGCTGTGTCAGCCTGCGGTCAGGCTATGGCCCCACCATCACCATTTAGTGTCGGTTCGTACTACGAATCGGTACTAATGACGTTGTGGCAGGCTGTTTTTAGTCCCACCTCGCTCCCCTAACAAGCCTTTTACCACCTTAAATATGTTATTTCTCAAACTATCACAAGCACTTGGTCTTCATTGAACTCTATGTGTAGAATTTGTGGCCGCAATATGAGTCTTCATCGGTTTATAAATCGTTGATGACTCATATTGAAAATTCAGATTGTACACACAAATATCATTGATGATCAAAGTATTTTTTATGTTATAAGATCATATTGACAATTTAGACTGTAAAGAAATATAAGATCATGATGTAAATGCTCTTATATTTTTTGCGTTCAGTATGCACCATTCAAAGCGACGCCATCAACTTTCAACCCTTTCTGCCTTCATTTGCTATTTTTCATGCATTCAATGATTTGTTTTGAGAACTAAATGACCTGGAAATTGAAAAGCACTATAAATGAACTCTGAAAAAGTTAAAACTTGGCATGATATCATCATTTCACCCACATAGCATGTACAAGAAAGTAGAGAGGCTTACGGCTAAAACTGGATGCACTTCGTTTACAAACTGAACAATCTCTTTCGAAGTAGTCAGGTTTCTGACGAAATTAAACTCATCTGTTACAAAGGCATTTCATTTTTTTAAACTTATTACAACTTCAGAATTTTTGTGCATTCAGTATGCACCATTCAAAGCGACGCCATCAACTTTCAACCATTTCTGCCTTCATTTGCTATTTTTCATGCATTCAATGATTTTTTTTGAACTAAATGACACTAAATTTTGTGCAGGCATAGCACCACCTTTAGTACCGGTTGGTGGCTCCAACCGGTACTAAAGGGTGACCAGTACTACAGTTTCTTAGTAAGCTGTTTTTTAGTCCCACCTCGCCAAGAAAGAGGGACTAGGAGCGGTTTATAAGCCCTGAGTGCAGAGACGATGAAGAAGAGGCTCAATGCTCACGTTGCTTAGCTTCAAGCCTTCAGGAATATGGTATATTGCACGGAGCTACGCGCAGTGCAGTTTACACTATTCCGAAAGGCTTGAAGCAAATTAACGAAGCATTGCTCCTCTTTTTTATTTTTAATAACTTATTACAACTCCGGACTTATTACACTACACGTCGGCATTTCTTTTTTTTAAACTTTGGTTATAACTCCAAACTTTGACCACCAAGTTTTGCAGAAAAGAAAAAAATAGCAGAAAAGAAAAAAATTATATAAAAAAACTACTTAGAAATAAATAGAAGAAAATATATATAGCAGAAAAGAAAAAACTACTCCGAAATAAATAGAAGAAAAAATAAAGTAGAAAAGAAAAAAAAAATATTTGCTATTTTTCAATCGTTCACAAAATGACCGTGAAATTGAAAATCACTACAAAATGAACTCTGAAAATGTTGAATTTTGGCAAACTAGATGAAAAACTACTCACAAATAAATATAACAGAAAAGAAAAAACTATACAAAAAACTATGAAGAAATAAATAAAAGAAAGAGAAAAGAAAAAAATATAAAAAAAATTGGGGCGCTGCCCTGTGGGCCTGCTACGCCACAGGCGTGCAATTACAGGCCCTAAAGGCCCAGCAGACTCACAGGGCAGCGCGCAGAAATTAGGCCCACAAGCCTGCTATATAGAGGAGTTCAAAGAGGCAGCCGCGGCTGGGCTTATAAACCAGTGCGGCTGCCCTTCGCCCGGCGATGTGGGACTAAACTTTGCGAACTGCGGGGTGGCAGCGCAAGGCCTTTAGTACCGGTTGGTGGCTCCAACCGGTACTAAAGACCACCCTTTAGTACCGGTTGGAGCCACCAACCGGTACTAAAGGCCTGCTCTTCCCGCCTCTTGGCCTAGCCAAACAGGAAAACAGGCCTTTAGTACCGGTTGGTGGCTCCAACCGGTACTAAAGGCCTCTCCTATATATACAACACTTACGAAAATTTCAGTTACATCTCCCCACTTCTTCGCGTCTCCAACCTCTCGCGCGCCGCTCCCGTCGTCGCCGCCCGTCGCCCGTCGTCATCGTCGTCGTCCTCGCCGCCGCCCCGAACGCCGCGCGCCACCGTCCGTCGTCGTCCCGCGCCGCGGTCCCGTATACGTACGTATCTCGCTCTCCTCGCGTACCCGCCGCGCCGCGCGCCGTCCGTCGTCTCGTCGCGCGCACCCGGCCGACCGACCCGTACGCCGGCGCCCCCGCCCCGTACGCCGCCGCCCCCGCCCCATACACACGCATACACACACACATACGTACACACATAATATACGTATATACACACACACACACACATTTTTTTACTTATTTTCTGTTTTTTAGAAAAGTTAATTAGATGATCGAATGTTAGATTAATATCGAATGTTAGATGAATTAGCTAGCTAGATAGAAAAATTGTCGAACTAGAGATTAGAACTATAGTTGAATAATTAATATAACTAGTTTATTTTTAGTTAGAAAATTATTGAACTAGTTTATTTAGGTATATGAGATTTGAACTAGTTCAATAATTAATACAACTAGTTTATTTTTAGTAAGAAAATTTAGGTATCTGAGATTTGATGATCTAATTAAAATATTATTTATTAATGAGTTTTTCTGTTTATTTAATTTTTTATATATTTTGAGTTTATATAAATGTTAGATTAATGTTGAATGTTAGATGAATTAGATAGAAAAGTTAAATATATAGTAATGTCAATTGTTAGAGATGAATATAGTTAGATATATTAATGTCAAATGTTAGGTGAATATATATTTGGCTAGATATAGATGTTTAATGTTTCACCTATATGAACATAGGAAATGTCATCTGACGATGAAAAAGATTTCATTATGTGCGAACACTGTGAAGACCAGCGCGGCCTGTGCGACAAAAATTTCCTTGTTGATGGTAGACGCTTCAGCATCAAGCTGGATGAGACATTCGAAGTTGATACAGTAAGTCACTTTGTCAATTATTATTTGAATGCAAAACTTATGCTTCATTTGCTTCAACTTATAATTTTAAATTTTCACTATTCTACTAGCGCATCCCTGCCATGCAAGAATTTTTGTCTTGGATAAGATAGGTTTTAGTGCTATAGATGATATGGAGGTAAAGAGAGTTTACTTGAAGACGGAGCATGTGTATACTTTCAACGTCAAATTATATAATGAAGACACACATACACCTATTTTGAATGCAAAACTTGGCAAGCACTATGCAAGGCTTATGCATTTGAGCCTGATATGGTTATCACCTTTGATATTCGTCCGGAAGATGATATTGAAGGTAATATAGACATCTGGGTCGATGTGCAAACGCCTCCAGTTCTACCATTTGGTAAGTTTTTCTCAACCATGCATGCATATGTTTATGTCTTTGATACAGTTTATTCAAAAATAGTTGACAACTAATTTGTATTGTCAACTTATTTCGGTTCAAGCAAACATGTCCGGCGCTTGGTAGACAGGACCTACTACTGCCCCGGGGCTCAACTAAACTGCGAGGAGATAAGTCATTATGTTTCGTGGCTTGAGGATCTTAATACTGTCAAGACAAAAAAAAAATTCTGAACTTAGAAATGTTAGTACTCAAAACGTGTGACCAATGATGATCGTATTGAACTATGGTCACATCTATAATCAAAAGATGGTAAGATTTTAAATATTTATCCTTAATTAGTGCATCTTTTGCATACATTATTTTTGAAGCTAAACTTTCATTGCTTAGTATATTAATTACTATACGATGTTCTTCAACAGGGACTTCCGATGACAGTTGTGCCTCAGTGGATCGAGACAAAAGGTCGCATGTCAATGGTTAGATTACGACCAAGATTTCCTACATTGCACATGAGTGCATTCAAGATTTCTGAAAGCGAAGAATGCTTAATAGTGAAAGATTGGAGCAAAATTGTTAACGATCGCAGAGAAGTATTAGGGGGCAGCAAGGAGAAGCGCAACCCAAGATTAGGAGACAGATTCATCTGCATGCTCCAGTATGATGAATCAGGAGAGCTATACATGTTCTATGCTATTCTACCTGAGAGGGAGCAGCAGGAGTAGCTACTAGTTCATGCTCTTAATTAATATTTGTCTCATGTCCGTGTCCTGAACTTCGTTGTTGGTGATGATTATGTTGAATTTGATGATATCTTTGCTTCTGTTACAAAGTGAATGTTTCCTCTTTAAGCTAGCCAGCGTTGGTGATGATTAGATAGCTAGCGGTAATGACTATGATGATTAAATAGTGGTAATTAGACGACTATGATGATTTTTAGCTAGCTAGAGTTTATTTATTTATTAATATGCGATGATGATGATGATGATGACGACTACAACTCATTATAACGTAAAACAATCCTAAATTAAATTGATAACACAAATTTAATTGAAAAATACAAAATAAAACAAAAACCCACAAACATTTAGTACCGGTTGGTGTTACCAACCGGTACTTACCAACCGGTACTAAAGGGCTCCCGGCCCTCGAAGCTGGCTCGTGCCACATGGTTTCCCTTTAGCACCGGTTCGTGCTGAACCGGTACTAAAGGGGGGAGGGCTTTAGTGCCTTCCGAACCGGTGCTAAAGGGCCTTCCGAACCGGTGCTATTGTCCGGTTCTGCACTAGTGCATCTGGTTCGAGCAGAAAAGTTGAGAATCAGTGCATGTTTTCTCGGCATGCTCTGGCACCAGTTCTTCCGATTTGGTGCACCAGTTCTTCCGATTTGGTGATGTTTTCCTTTCGGCGCTGTTTGGATGGCAGCCCCAAGCTGCCCTTCCAAAATTTTGGTCGTTGACCACAGGTTCGGCAGCGTTTGGATCGCAGCCAAGTTTTTGGCTCACAGCCAACTTTTTGGCCAGACTTGTGATTCTGCACTAGCGCGTGGGCGACTTCCCGGTGGCTATTTCCTTCGCCAAAATTTTGGCACGCCGTCGTTTTGGTCGGGCTGGTGTGGGCATAAATCCAAACGGCCCCGTCTCCATGCACCAAATCAAGGCTGTCCTTTACTGGAACCATTTGCGGTCCCTTCTGCCCTATCCAGGGGCTATCTGTTGGTTTCTGGAGCATGTGCTTCATCCTATTTCATGCCGTCGGCATATCCCTTGGCTTCATCCTCGCCACGGTGGTAGCTGCATAACCCGCAAGCCAAGAGGGGTCATTAGAGTGCGTCGCAGGCCACTTGCGGTGTTGCCGGCCGCCAGGCCTGCTCCGGTCAGTAGCAGTGACATGGAAGCCGCTCCAAAGCTCGAAGCGACTCCTGTGGTTCAGACTGACACACGGACTGTCCATGGGCGGTGGGTGGTGTACGTGTCCCTTCTGGGACGAATTGTAATATTTATTTCCAGGTTGCTTCTGAAATTTGGGACTTCTATGTTCCTATACTATGATCTGTTTTAATATATGCAGGGGGGTCCTTTACTCCTTTGGGGGGCTTACGTTTGTCAGAAAAAAGATAATTGCTGGGTTAGTCATTAGCAATAACTGGCAATTATTCAAGCCTTAGAAGGATTTTTTTTTCAGATTATGGAACTTTAAGCTGTAGTGGAGCTGCAAGAGAACGTCGAGGACAGGCAAATTGGACTGCTACTACTTCAGGTACTTTCTCTTCCAGATCCGCTTGCAAATCCTTCTTTGAGGGCAGCACCAAGTTTGACCCAAGCCGACACTGGAAATCTTGGGCTCCTACTAGTGAAGGAAGCACTTCGTGGTTGGTTTGCCACAACCGCTGCTGGACTACTAATTTCCTTGCACACCGAGGCTTGACTCACCCCTCAAAATGTCCCCTCTGATCAGGTGGAGAAAATTATTACTCATCTGTTGGTTGACTGTGTCTTCACCAAACAGGTTTGGTTGGAGACCCTTCGATCTGTTGGCCTAGTGCAATCAGTTCTAGTGAGTCAACACCATCTATCCTTCCAAATTTGGTGGTCTGAACTCTGAAGCATCACTATTGATTGATTTTCGGCAGCACAAGGGGTTCCACTCCTTGCTCATGGTGGTTGCATGGCTCATTTGGAAACATCGTAATGAGTGCGTTTACAAGGGGAGAACTCCTACTGTCTCTCTTCTTGCTCAAGGAATTCGAGAGGAGGCTGTTCTTTGGTGATCCGCTAGCGCCATGGAGTTGGAGTCCCTCTGGTCATGAGTACTCTTAGTCTTGTTAAATTGGGGTCTCAAAATGTTAAATTACACTTCTAAACATGTATCAGACAATTCATTGGGTCTTAGCATGTAGACCCAAAAGGTTGGGCTATCATTCCTAAGCAGGCAATCTAGGACTATGGCTATGTTGGATAATCCATGCATGTTTGTATACGTATGTGTCTCTCCTGAGGCACATTTGGGCTCAATACTCAACTTGGCCTGGATGATGAGTTGAGAGCTCTGAAATCCCACTAGGTCAACAGTTTTGGATGCTCTCCATTTTACCCACAGCAGCTGGTTAACTTCTAGCCTTAATTTTGCATTTTCTCTATACTTCCTCAATTGTATTGTATATATATTCTCAGCGCTGGGTCATAAGTCGCAACCAGATGAGAAATGCAAATGTTACAGAAAAAACACAATGATAATATTGGCATACAGTTCTCTATTTGCCTGTCAAGAAATGTAACATACTATTTCCCTTTAAACAAGGGTTCTACGTTGTGCTCATTGTTTATATCCTATAAGCAGAGAATTCCCAAAATCATTTCATGTCTACTATATAGAGTACAAGGCAAAAGGACGGCATTGCATAGTAGAGGAAAATTCTTTTCCCAAACTTCTGGTGATATCATGAGCAGCATGTTTCAAGGTATGAAATGTGAGAAATTCAATATATGGTCTTAAATTAAAATCTAGAAACTCAACAAAGCAGCAATAAAGTCATTGGTCATGATCTAGAAACTTAAACAAGCAGCGGCGACAGTAGCAATCTTTTGGAAAAGAAAGGAACACATAATTGCAAGTTAAAGAATAGAACTAATGATATCTTTAACAACTAATGATATCTTTAACCTAATTCAATATTTCAAAAGTAGTATAGATTCCTAACATAGTAATATTATCATTGATGTATGCACGATGAGCTCGTCATTATCACGAAGATCCTCACACATTACTTAATCACAGACCAAGCATAGTCACTAACTAAAATATTTTATTCCTTGTTTCATCTATAAATAACTACTAGAAGAGGATCATAGGGTGCATACCTCACCAAAATCTAACTCACCCCCCTTAAGAAGTCGCTAAAATCTACAAACCCCGAGGGAAGTATACTGATGTCCATCACAACCCTCTCTTCATCCCCTCAAGAATTCATCCCTAACAGTTTGTTCCCTGCATGTTTTCCCTAACTTATTTGCCAGCACGAGAAGACCGCTTGGATACCTGATTGAGCAAATACGAAGTATCATAACTTCTTTGGCACAATGTTCAAGTAGCACAGCATAATAATAGTTGTATGGTTTGCTAGTATCACTTTCAAGAATTAATATTGGAAAATATGTTAAGAAAACGAACAGCATACCCTGTATAATGGACACTATTACCAGAACAGAACTTCATGTACAGATAAATGAGGCCAGAAAAGTTTGGTGTTGTGGTGTTTGATGTTTCAACATAAAAAGACTGGTATTGTCTCATAAATTAAACACAATTACACAAATACTTTTATGCACAAGGTATGAACTGTATAGCACATCTTCTACCATGTACTGAAATTTCTGCCACCATTCAATCATTTGTTTCTATCCAAATTTTTGTTCCATTTTATTCACCATCAATATTTAGATTATTTGCTGCATAAAGTGTAATGCATTTCCAAGAAGAAACTGTGCACATGTTTACTGAACAAATCATATTCCCCTAGCCTCTGTTTCCCATTTAAATCTCACTAAAGATGATAGAATATTTTTGCGCACCAGTATAATGATTAGTTTTCTGTAGGAAAAAGGATGCAGTTAGTACTCATAGTTGGCCATTGTTTTGCTTATAGCATCACCCAATTACACAAAATGAGTAGGCCATATCCCATATTTCACGTGTTTAGCTAATTAGAGATGAGCCATTAAAACTTTTCTGCATGTCAATAGTGGCATAAGAGTTTTCTACTGATCACAAGAATGACGTAGGCATGTAGTAAAGCATGGTATGGTACTAACAATACAAGTTAACTACTGAGAAGATAAAAAATAAGTGTTTAACTAACAAAGCACAGGAATAAATTGAAAGTCTCAAGTATAAAAAACAGTTCAATAAAGCACAAATATTGCAATAAGATGGAATTCAAGTTAGTACCATCTTGCTACCAATGTCAATGTTCAATGGCAGATCAGACTGATGGCATGTGGTAGAGTCAACATCAGCTAAACGATCATCACCTTTAGCACCAACTGCATGGTCACTTCCATTGGAAGTGCAACTGACACTACTAGCTATGCCGTTGCAGTTTCTATTCAATTTTCTTCTTAGTCTTAGAGAATTAAGAGTTCACACGAAGTCCATGTGAAGATCCAAGGGAAGATCTGGTAACACATCAGAATGATTAATGTGGGAGAAAGCCACATACAAAACAAGATTGCAAGTATGATGTGTTACAACTCAAATCTGTAGAAGACCCAAGACAAACACACATGCACTGCTACGCTCAAACTTTATCTGTTGAATTAAGGTAACATATACAGTCCGTAAGCAGAAACTCAGGTACTCGGTTCAGGATTAAATTTTAGCATTATGGGCTTCTACTTGCCGACTGAAAAATGAAAATGGGGCAGAGATTGAAACAGTGTGCTGCAGATTAAACCCGTTTCTTTGGGGCATTCTATCACCATGGCTCGTAATGATGATATAATGCATTAAGAACTTGCTATAATAGAATATCGGAATGTCTGTATTTTGCAATGCGATGAAAGACAGCAAAACAAGTCTTTGTTGTTGCAGATCTGGCTTGTAATTTTGAAAATGTTGGTGCACACTTCACACCATCACCAGATTTCCTGTTGCCTGTGATTCAAAAGATACATAGTGAAGTCCATTAGAATAGCTGAACAAAGGAAGACGGGATCATATGAATGTTATCCAATGTCAAAGTGGGGTAGTCGGAGAGAGAGAGAGGGGGGCAGCGCTCGTTGGGAAGCCTCTGCAGTCCCTAACTGCGTCCGCAGTGGAGGTCGCCGCCAGGGGGAGAGGGTGGACGGGGGTGAATCGGGCCATCTGGTGGTGGTACCGGTACCGGAGCAAGGATAAGACAGAGGGGTGCCGCCGTGACCGAGGACGGCGACCAGCTGGGGTGGGGTGTGGGCGAGCACGAAGAGGAGGGGCAAAGGCAGAGGGCGGAGGGAGGGACGCCGCCGTGGCCGAGCACGAAGAGGAGATTGATCCGAAGAGGATGGGGGAACGAGGGGCAATTTGGTTATTGTGTGCGGGACCGAGATGTCATAGCCTCATAGGGAATGATCAAATAGCAACCAAAAGTGGGGGCAAAAGATAAGGTTTTTTTTAGAAGAGTTAATTACAACCATTTTTTAACATTATTAATTACGACCATGATGTGTAAACTTGTAGCACGATTACAATATTATGCCTGAACTATGAAACCCGTAAAAATGATACATCAACTTACTTAACCACACATTTGATACATTTTTGTCAATTCTGATGACACGTAGTTCTCATAAAAATGATACAACAACTTAGCCACACATTTTTTTATACATTTTCATCAATTCTAACGATATGCGTCGTCACGTGTCATCTCTGTGTATGTGATGTGGCTTCATAAAAAAGGTAGCGCGAGCTATGGACTTCACTATACCAGGTATCCAAGGGTACCACAAGGCAAATTGGGTACCTGATGCTGATGAGCTTAAAGCCACATGTGGTTATGTGTTTTACACTTACTGGTGGTGGCGTTTCCTAGAACAAATTAAAATAGAACCTTCAATTGTCATGGTTAAGGATTTTTTGGTTGAAATTTTTGATGAGCGTGTTATTTATTTCTGTGGAGATGCTACTAGAATTGCTAAACCTGTTAGAAATGAACAAAATAAGAAAGATAGAATAAAGGGGTAGCTAGCTTGCCTGTTGTCTTTGTAAAAATTGATGATCATTGCTATCATGATTCATGTGATATTGGTGTCAGTATAAGTGCAATTCTTTTTTCTCTTTATTAAGAAGTCATGCATGATATTTCACCTAACGAGATAAAAGAAATTGGGATTATTAGAGACGTTGATGTCTTGTGTGGTAAAATCGAATATCCTACTGGTTTCTTAGTACTTGGACCTGAACAATATAATTTCCGTCCTATTATATTTGTTAGACCTTTCTGTAACACTGTTGAAGCTGAAATTGATTGTTCTAAACAAATGGCTAAAGTTAAGTTTGGCGATGAATCTCATGAATTTAAATTTTTATGTTCACCAAACAACATCATGTTAGAGATTCACCTAATGAAGATGTAATTGTTGGTACGTCTTGCTTCTGTTGTTGTGCCTCCTATTGATCCTTTATAACAATATTTGTTAGATCCTAAGAATGATATGCATATGAGTGAAACAAATGAGATATATAAAATATTCTTTAGGCAAGAGCCTATTCTTAAACATAATACCTATTCAGATTTTGGGATATCCTCCACCCCTGAGGTGGATCATGCGTTTGAACTAGAGAAACTCCCAGATACACTAAAATATGCTTATCTTGATGAAAAAAGATATATACTATATTTATCATTCTAATCTTTCAGTGCACGAGAAAAAGAGATTGTTGAAAACTCTAACCCAACATCATGCTACAATTGGATATAATGTGGATGATCTCTAAGCGCGTTAGCTCAAGTATGTGTCAACACAAAATTCATATGGAGCCAGATGCTAAATCTATTATTGACCATCAACGCCGCTTAAATTCTAAGATGAAGAAAGTGGTACGAAATGAAATAGTAAAGCTTCTGGAGGCTGGTATAATTTATCCAATAGTTGGGTAGATGGGTAAGTCATTTTCATTGTGTCTCTAAGAAAAGTTGGCATTTATTGTTGATCCTGTTGGAAATGTGCCCTAGACGCAATAATATTGTATTATTATATTTTTTGTGTTTATAATTAAGAGTTTATGTTTCATTCTATAATTGTTATGATCCTGGAATATGTGATTCGGTGAAAAACTCATATGCACGTGTGGAATGATAAGAAGTAAAGAATAGGTTCTCGGTCATGCCTCTAAGACTGGATCAAGTGTTGTTGGTGATCATGTTTTCCGAATCTTAGGATATTGTTAAGTGTAACGATAGTCCTAACACAACATTGAGAGTATGACGTTAGAAAAACGACCATATTGAATTGACCCAAACTTGTTTGTTATACTTTGAGATAATATTGTCTGAAATCAATTATTATAACACAGTGTTAACATGTGTTTTTAGTTTATCAGACCGTGAGAGTATCTTAGTCACTTCCTACTGCATGGTGTACTTTGGGGTTGCTCAAACATCATCTCTAACTAGGTGATCATAATTAGAACTTACAGGTACATCGAAAAGTTTGACAAGGGACTAGATAGCTCGAGAGTGGAATTTGCTCCTCCGACGACGGAGAGATATTCTTAGGGCTCTCTCGGTGTGACATCATCCATCATCGTCTAGCCAGACACTGGTGACTATGTCACGGGGATGGCGAAACACTTCAACGGGAAAGAAGAACAAAAATGGTAACGAGAAGAACGGTATAGTGAGCATGTGCATGACTCAGGAGGATAACGATCGGCTTGGGTTTTGTAAAATATCGTGAAGCAAAGGGAACATCACATGATAACCAAAGTTTTACACGAATTTCATTCGTGTAATCATAGGGATCGATATGGACGTCCACGGTTCCGCTATCGGTCATTGAACGAAGGGGTTTCGTTCATGTCTATGACTTACCGAACCTATGGGGTCACAAGCTTAAGGTAATCATGATATGCTGAGTGTTAGTAGGATGAGAGTATCGAGGATTTATTTGTTGAATTATTTCATTAATCTTCAAAATAGTTTCAAGAAGAACTGGAAGCGTTTTGGGGTCATCGGAAGGGTTTCGGAGATTATCGGGCAATACAGGATATTCCCGATAAATAATATATAGGTGGAAAATGTTTTTGAAGGTATTAAATTAATGATAAAAGGCTTTAGTAATTTTTAGAGGGCTTTTATATTTAATTTAATATCAACGGGCCTTAAAAGGTCTAGTGGGGGAAAGAGTATTGGGCCACGAAGGCCCAACAGGAAGTGGCGCCCCATTCCTATAAGGGGAGGACTCCTCCCCCTTGGTCGACACCCCAAGGAGAGTCTTTCCCTCCTTGGTGGCAGCCCCTCCCTCCCCTGTAACCTATATATACTTGAGGTATTAGGTCCTTTTGATATACAAGTTTTGGAATCTCCTCTAGTTCATCTAGTTCTAGCTCTAATTCTAGTTGGTCCTGGTTGATCAATTAGATCTTGACCTAGTTCTATAATCCTCATAATTAGAAGCCATGTATGGTTCTAATCTTCTCCCTCTAATTCTACAGCGATGATAAGCTCTAGACGGCAAAGCATTGTCGGATCGTGAAAATCGTACGTTTGCAACCAAGTAGAGAGGTCGTGCTTTCGGTCTTCCGTTCGAGGGATCGTCATCAACGGTTTGAGGGAATCCAAGTAAGATCTACACCGACTTGTCTACTTTCGCTGCACTCCGGAGTCGGTAACGATCATGATCCAAACCTTTTATACATCTTCATATTGTTCCTGGGTGTTTGTAGGGCGATTTTTTTATTTTCTACTACGTTTCCCAACAGTTCTTGATAACAAAAATGATCTTATCCTAGAAGAAATGTAGCTAGTTATAGTATGGTTATAGATTTCAGAAAATTAAGTAAGCCTACTATAAAAGATCATTCTCCTTTGTCTTTTACAGATCAAATGTTAGAAAGATTGTCTACGGGTATACACTTTTTGCTTTCTAGATGATTATTCTGGTTTTCTCAAATACCTGTCTCTCCTGATCAAGAGAAAACTACTTTTACTTGTTACTTGTTCTTTTAAAACTTTTGCTTATGCAATGTATTTGCTACTTTTGCTTACAGACGTATGCCATTCTGTTTATGCAATCCTCCATGACCATGGCCACGACGACATCCTCATTTGTCTGTTCGCTAGTGATTTGTCCCTCCACGAGCCAATGCTCATCGAGGAGCTGGAGGTTGTAGCATTGGTCCTCCTGCACCCCGCCGAAATGCCAACACCGATGGCGTCAGGCCGTGTCCCATGTCCTAATGTTCATCTCCCGCAACTTCACTTCCTGAAGCTCTTGGCCCTTGAGCTTGCAGGGCATGGGAAAGATAGGGCGTACAACACAAACGCCTCCAAGGCCGGTGAAGATTTAGACAAGGTTGAAAAAGTGTCTATTGTTTTTTTAGTTGAAATATGTCAAAAATGCAATGAATTTGGTCCGGTTTAAATGAAAATCGTCCGGTTTGCATGAATTTTGTTTGATTTGTTTAAATTCTATTGGAAATGTATATGGACATTTGATAGATATGGTTGGATGGCCGACTCCCGTATCACTATCCTATGCCCTTAGAGCATCTCTAGCAGATCCCGCAATGTTGGAAATATGCTCTAGAGGCAATAACAAATTAGTTATTATTATATTTCCTTGTTCATGATAATCGTTTATTATCCATGCTATAATTGTATTGATAGGAAACTCAGATACATGTGTGGATACATAGACAACACCATGTCCCTAGTAAGCCTCTAGTTGACTAGCTCGTTGATCAATAGATGGTTACGGTTTCCTGACCATGGACATTGGATGTCGTTGATAACGGGATCACATCATTAGGAGAATCATGTGATGGACAAGACCCAATCATAAGCCTAGCACAAAGATCGTGTAGTTCATATGCTAAAGCTTTTCTAATGTCAAGTATCATTTCCTTAGACCATGAGATTGTGCAACTCCCGGATACCGTAGGAATGCTTTGGGTGTGCCAAACGTCATAACGTAACTGGGTGGCTATAAAGGTACACTACGGGTATCTCCGAAAGTGTCTGTTGGGTTGGCACGAATCGAGACTGGGATTTGTCACTCCGTGTGACGGAGAGGTATCTCTGGGCCCACTCGGTAGGACTTCATCATATGCGCAATGTGACCAAGGAGTTGATCACGGGATGATGTGTTATGGAACGAGTAAAGAGACTTGCCGGTAACGAGATTGAACAAGGTATCGGATACCGACGATCGAATCTCGGGCAAGTACACTACCGCTGGACAAAGGGAATTGTATACGGGATTGACTGAATCCTTGACATCGTGGTTCATCCGATGAGATCATCGTGGAACATGTGGGAGCCAACATGGGTATCCAGATCCCGCTGTTGGTTATTGGCCGGAGAGGTGTCTCGGTCATGTCTGCATGATTCCCGAACCCGTAGGGTCTACACACTTAAGGTTCGATGACGCTAGGGTTATAGGGAATAGATGTACGTGGTTACCGAAGGTTGTTTGGAGTCCCGGATGAGATCCCGGACATGACGAGGAGTTCCGAAATGGTCCGGAGGTAAAGATTGATATATTGGAAGAAGGGTTTTGGAGTCCGGGAGTGTTCCGGAGATACCGGGTGATGACCAGCATGACCGAAAAGTGTTTCGGGAGCCCCGACAAGTGTTGGGGGGCTTCATGGGCCAAGGGAAGGGGGCAAACCAGCCCACTATGGGGCTGTGCGCCCCCCTCACCTATTCCCACGTGACCAGGGGGTTTGGGGCGCCCCATCTAGGGTTCCCACCTCCTGGCTTGGGGGCCAAGTCACCCAAGGGGGAGATCCCATCTGCCCTGGCCGCCGCCTCCCTAGGGGAAACCCTAGGGCGCCTCCCCCTCCCCCTTGCCCCTATATATACTTGAGGTATGGGGGCTGCCCAACACGCGATTTGATCTCTCTCTTGGCGCAGTCCTACCTCTCCTCCTCGTCTCTCATAGTGCTTGGCGAAGCCCTGCTGGAGTACCACGCTCCTCCACCACCACCACGCCGTCGTGCTGCTGCTGGACGGAGTCTTCCCCAACCTCTCCTTCTCCCCTTGCTGGATCAAGGCGTGGGAGACGCCCGGGCTGCATGTGTGTTGAACACGGAGGTGCCGTCCGTTCGGCACTAGGATCATCGATGATTTGGATCACGGCGAGTACGACTCCATCAACCTCGTTCACTTGAACGCTTCCGCTTAGCGATCTACAAGGGTATGTAGATGCATTCTCCTTCCCTCGGTGCTAGATTACTCCATAGATTGATCTTGGTGTTGCGTAGAAAATTTTGAATTTCTACTACGATCCCCAACACGCAAAACCTCACCAGCTCGTAAAATTCAGGCCATTTTGTAGGTTCTTGGTTTTTCACGGGCCGAGCAGATCCTGCAAAAGCCCAACGGCCTATAAATACAGACGGCCCACATATGCACCCCTCCGGTGCTATATGTACGGGCCGAGGGCTTTTAGGGTTAGAAAACCCTATCCCATTTGCCGCAATCCGCCTACCCCTCCGCTAGCCCTCGTCAACTCCGGCGACAAATTCCGTCGCATCTCCTCCATTTTTTTGCCTCCTAGATGGTTGGTGGTGTTGGCGGTTGTGGCGGGTTGCCTCCGGGCAAGCTCGCACGGCATGACGCGGAGGCCGACAGCTCTAGCCAGCCCGCCGTGGATCCACGGCGCTTGAAGCAAGTGTGAGACTACAGGCAAAGCCCTTGGGCCGGCTTCCACGTGCTCCACGACCAACTCTTTCCGCACTTCAAGAGGTGTTGGGAAGCCGATGTGGAGCTCATCGCCATGGAGAAAGATTTGGCGCCCGGAGAAGAACGTGTCACCGACCGCCACGCCGCCGCCAAGGAGGAGCATGACCTCCCCAACATGCTCCGCAAGACGGCGCGAAGTTTTACCTCTGTTTCGACGAGTGAGGACGCTGTCAAGCTAAGCTTAAATTTCTAGAGCGAATTTCGTATCCATATGTACGCACTATGGTGACGAACGTGTTCTAGCTGCAAAGCTTTTATTTAAATTTGCAGTAACACTTTAAGGGATCTATTTTGTCTGATCTACCACGCTCCCATAAAAAGGATTTTGCGGTATACAACAAACTGTTTTATTTTTTTGGGATACCCTAGAGATGCTCTTAGATCCTTAGGGGCGTGTTTGCTGTTTTAGATTTCGCGACATGTGTACGCTAAAAGAAGAAACCTTATGTTTCATGCAACAATCAAATCCATGACCTTGTGAATAAGAAATTAGTTACAGGTCCATCCAATCCAAGTGCAGTCGACGACTCGAGGTTCGCCTGCGCTGCAGGTGCCGCGTACATACACTAGTGCAGAACCGGGCAATAGCACCGATTCGTAAAGGCCTTTATTGCCGGTTCCATAACCGGCACTAAAAGGTGGGCACTAAAGCCCCCCCCCCCCTTTAGTACCGGTTTGGCACGAACCGGCGCTAAAGTGCCACTACGTGGCACGAGCCAGCTCCGGGGGCAGGGAGCCCTTTAGTACCGGTTGGTGACACCAACCGGTATTAAAAGGTTGGGGGGTTTTGGGTTTATGATTTCTTTTTCATTTAATTTTGTGTTTTCCATTTAATTCTTTTTTGTTTGCTGGTATTTTACGATACTCCATATTGTACACGTTATGCATATATATAAATAGAATTTCTAGTAGAACCGATCATATATATATCATCGAATGTCTCACAACCACCATTAATTCACACATACACACATGTATATATATACAATTAGCTAGCTATATACAATTTCTCCTAATTGGTGCCTTCGGAGCCAGTGGCATTAGTCTAATTGGTGCCTTCAGAGCACGATGACAATTGGAAGTGGTTCGTGGGGGCGGTAGCGGGTAATAGTATTCTCCTTTGGGATCTATGACCTGGTCGAGCAAAAATCCCGCTATTTCCTCTTGAATTGCTTGTATGCGCTCCTCTGCTAGGAGCTACTCCCGCACCTCTCTGAATTGTTAAGAAGGAGATCAATATGCAGGTGTATTAGTTGTGTGACTAGATATCGATAATGGTGTAAAAATTGTGAATAGTGTTCTACAAACGTACCCAGTCCTGTCTTTGAGATCTACTCCTTTCGGACGCCATCATGTGAATGTTCTCGCAAACGTAGTGTGCATACAGATCAGTCCCCGACGCCTGCTTCAGGGCCTTTACGACAATGGAATTTGATCAGATAATAATTAATCAAGCATGTTAATTAAACAGATGGCAGCTAGCTAGCTAGTACTACTTAATTACTTATCTTGGGTCGATACCATTTCAGCTTTCGTTTTCATTGGCCTGGAGTGACGCTGATGAACTTTGCCCAAGCCCTGCCCGCCGACAAAGAAAATGAATAAAGGGGTTATTAAATAGTTCATATCAGGAAATGACGAACTAAATAGGCCGAGATATAGTTAATAATGATTGAAATTACCTGTTGACTATCCCAAATAAGATGGTGTAGTCACTTTCTTTTTTAAGTAGTGAGTTCAGTACTTCAACTGTTCCTTCATCAACTTTAATGATTAACAAGATTCAGTGAAATCAGCATGCACATCCGGTTCACATACCTCCTAGATAAAAATATCTATGTCAACTTAATGGACATAATTTGTCATAAACACGAAATGCAACAAATAGTTTTAAAAGAGAATATACCACATCCGAATCATAACAAGGACGAGGGCCGACGGGGACGGATATCAAAACCATGGCACTATGTATAACAAACAACGTACGGGTAAGATAATTATACGAGTAACTATATATCCAAATCACACAAACATCAATTTTTTATATAAAATTTCATGAACAAGAGGCTCACCACAAGGTGGTGCCGGCGACGGGACGGTGTGGGTGATCGACGGTGGTTACGACGGAGATTTAGAAGGCATTAAGTAAACCACACCTACATATGCAAACTAAGTGTTATTTTGACCTCAATTTGCATATAAATCAAATACTACCACATATACACTGGTAGAAAAAGGGCCTATAGTCCCGGTTCGTAAGGGCCTTTAGTCCCGGTTCCTGATTTTTTGTTAATATAAGTTTTTTTCCTGTTAATATAAGTTTTTTTCCGGTTCGTAAGGGCTCCATCGCTAATAAGCAGCTTTGAGGACCTCCAAGGTGGCTCCCCAAAAATGAAGCCATTGACGTTGAACGAATCAGGCCGGGGCAAAACCCCGGACACGCCATCAAACTCCAGATCTGACACTCCACCATGACTAAGACGCTGAAGGAGGAAATCACACCTACCATCCATCAACCATGAACCCGGCACACGTTCCGTCTTTCAGATGTCGTCGATGCAGACCACAATATGCATCCGCTCCTGGATTATCTTCCAAACTCCGCGCCGACGCTGGAGCAGACGCCGTCGCAACGGCGGAGCCCGAGGACACATGTCCACCACGAGGATGTCGCCGCCACACCATCTTTGCTTGAACAGACTGTATTCCAAATTCATCCCCAACGATAGGACCAATCATCTCATCTGAGGAGGATTTGAAGAATTTTTTCGCCACCATCGCCGTCGCCGAAGGCAAGACAATGAACAGCCTAAAAAACTAAGGTATTTCGGCCTAAAACTATCCACATGCGTGGATCCGACGACCCTCCCTCACCGCCGACAACCAGGGTCGTCGACGAGGGGAGCCGCCGGAGAACGGCGGTGGAGCGCGAGCCGAAAGCTAGATCACTTTTCCTTTCTTCGGGAGGAAGATAGGAAAACGATATGGATAGGTAATTATACTACTGACTAGTGGGCTCCACACTTGACGTGAAGGATTTATACGGGATCTCTTCTGTACACACGTTATCCAGTAAAAATATTGTAAAAATGTTTTACAGTTTATTCTCTAAAACGATTTTAGAAATGCTGTAACCCACGCATTAGCGGGGCGATTAGCGAGCGCACGGGAAGGGAAGCGTCCACGAATACTTTTCTGCTAAGAAAACACCAGCCATATATTTCCTGGGTCTTGGGCGGCCGCTCTCCGTCGCGCTAACTCCACCGCCGCCGGACTGATTCTTGGAGGGCTGATTCTGGCGCACTGGTTTGACGGGGAGGCGAGGCGGCGCAGTCTGGCGCCATCGTCCGTCCCCGATTCGCCCTCACCGCAGGCAGGGCAGGTACACAGCAGATCCCTTTGCTTCCGTGATTGCTACTAGATGCGAATTGATTTGGGTAGGTGTTCACCACCGATCTCGTCTGATCTGGCCGTCGTCTCCGTCACGCCACCAGATTGCTAATCGTTTTCGGAATCCAACTCCTCCACTCCCTCCAATTCCGATTCTAACACTCTGATTTTGCAGGGCGGCAGCGGCATCATAAATTCAAGGCTCGAACGCTTGATTGGTGAACACAGAGCTGCAGCAGGAGGGGGATTAGATAGATTACTCTGTTATTACTATTAGGTCTTCTGTCAAATCGCAGTGGGGATGTCTAATAAGCGCCGGGGATATGCCGGCGACGGCGGTGAAAAGAGGTCGCGGCGGATCAAGCATCTGTACCTCGTGTTGGATGACTGGACCAAGGGGTACAGCATCCACAAGATCCAAGCCGACAGCTTCGACTCTGACTCTGACTCTGATGACCAGCACAGCGGCGCTGCCCGGCACCTCCCGGAGCCTCCGACCCTGCGGTTAGAGTGCCCGGTTGGCACTGTACCCCATCCCGGCATGTCGTTCTCTGCCTTGGGCACCAACATCTTCACCTTCATGAACCAGCGATGCAGCCTCATCTACGACACCAAGACGGCCGCAATGACGATTGGCGCCCATGCCCCTGCTGACATGGTCTGTGGCTTCGGCATCATCGTGGTCGTTGGTGAGATGCTCTATGCATTATCTTACCACTTCCGCATGAAACAACACTCCTTTGGGGTCATTGTCATGGGGGTCCACCGCCCCGGATGCGCTGCAACAACCAACCGAGGGCTGGTCCTGGAAGACTCTGCCGCCACCACCGCCAACGTTCCACCGCCGAGTCAACTCCTATGCACTACACCCGGATGGATGCACCATCTTCATGTCCACAGCTAACTTCATGACGGCACCTAGCAAAGGTTGCATGGGCACCTACTCATTCAACACCAAGGATTCTGTGTGGAGATGGCATGGGGAGTGGGCCTTGCCATTCACCGGCCAAGCTCACTTTGACAGGGAGCTCAACGCTTGGGTTGGCCTTGGGTGGGATGGCTACATCTCTGCTTGCCAAGTTGCCTCCCCCAGCTGCCACAGCACGACTCCAACGTTGCAGCTGGACTGCCAGACAACCAAGGAGAAGTTGTTCTGCAAGGACCGGAAGCCGCACATGGGAGCCTCTCTCACCTACATGGGCACGAGCAAGTTCTGCCTCGTCGAGTGCGTGAAACGGGAGCGAGTGGAGGAGGAACAGGATCTCGGAGACCATGATGGCTGTGTGCTCCATATCACCATATTTGGGCTCAAGTTCAATCACAAGGGAGAGCTGTGGATCACAGATCACCGCTCCACGCGCTCCTTCATAGTGTCTAGTCATAAAGATCACTTTATGCCTGTAGCATTTTGGATGTAGAAACCCGTTTGGCTTGTTCCAAAATCCTTGCTTGACTGTCACTGGTTCATGTTGTGCTTTGTCCTCCTAGAAAGTGGAATCAATAAAAAGTTCCGTTTGCTTGGAAGTTGTGCGATACTTGATCCGTGTATTCTATTTTTTGGTATGCTAGTTATTGATGTACTCCCTCTGTCCAAAAATAAGTGACTCGGTTTTGAGTCACTTATTTTGGGACGGAGGGAGTATTGTCACTAGATCTCTTGCTGAAACATATATATGTGGGAAGATGGCCATGGTCCTATGGTTGAACAAAACTAACTAGATCTCATATTGAACCTTATTAATCATTGATCCTAGTGCACCTAACAGTGGATAATGTTGTACAGGTATGTGTGGCTGGGCCATCGATCTATTGGGCGCTCATGCGAGGAGCGGTTGAAGGATGTGCAAGGGAGGGAGGGAGGGTGGAAGCGCATGCAGAAAACACGACAACGGCAAAACGCTGGAAGCTGCGCCTGCAAAGGAGCCTGTTGCTGTTGCTAGAGTATATCAAAGGGCAAAAACAAGAGAGAAGAACATGCAAGAAACGTGAGGTGCTTGTAGATGGCAGGTTGTATATGTAGGGGGGATCACAAGCAAACGAGTCCGTGGTCAGACTACTACTGACTATTCATATTGCAAAATTCGCCTATAGCATGTACAGTTTCAACTAGCAATATTCACAAGCGAACGAATATGAATATGAATCAGTTGGCTAAACACTATAAATCCTGCCGTGAGCCGGAGATTCTATGCATTTCTTCCCTTTGGAGGTCGCCATGCATGATCTTCTCAAGAGTTCCTGCGAGCGCAGATTAGCCCATGCATTATGGCCTCAAGGTTGAAAAGGTGCAGTAGCCCAGCCCTAAACAAGGTGTGCTGATGGCGTGCCACGAGCCCAGGGAAGTCGAACTCTATGATGAGCACCATGAACCGCTCCATGAACCTGGACGCGTGCTGGGAGTTGTTCCTGCAGTTTCAGAACCCCCGTGACGTCGGGCTCAAAGACAGTGGGCTGTCCGGTTTGCCGGTCGATAAAACCCCGGGTCTGGGTCAGGAGGGTGTTTAGGCAGTAGCTGTCGTAGTCCCAGTCACCCATGTAATCATGCACCCTAGGGATGAAGTTGAAGTTCAGTGGATCGCTATTGTCAACAAGGTAGACTTAGTGAAGGTAACGGTCTTTTAAGGGTTTAGTCCTGTGAACCTTGATGTACGGTGTGTAAGGTCTCTTGTTCTGTCTTAAGCTTTCGTGAGGCAGTGGCTGTAATGGCAGTAAGAAGTTTTTTCTTCCAGGGTTTTTCGCATGATAGTACTCCACTGGTCAATGGAGGCATCCTGCAAGTGTAGGTACCCTCAGCATGTCGTTATAGTCGTAAGCTCCTCAAAGCATCAGTCATGTAATTAACCATATCGTCTATGAAATAATAGTGACAGAACTCCTAAGAAACTTGTTTGCCCAGAAGACAACTTTAATTCTATCGGTTATATATATTTTATACAAATTCGGAAGGGTTGGATAAATTTTTTTTAATAAAATGCCTAAAAAAAGAAGTTTTGCCTCTCATTTGCATTTTTGGATTTATCCTTTGATGGGTGGATGCCATAATGGCAAAAATTACCTAGGAAAGGACAGTCCTGTTGTTTCTATTAAAAATTCTTATTCTAGAATTTTCTATTCACGAAGCCTAATCATAATCTAGACATCGCTATCAGGATATTTTTCGAGACCATAAATTCATACCAGAAATGTATAAACTCTATTTATGCTAGTATCACCAATGAATCCATGAAAACATTTCAAGACTGTATTTTTTGTTCTTATTTTCTCTCATATATGGGATTGGATTGAAATCTTTAAGGTGTAATGTGTCAAAACTATCTAATGTCACTTATATTACAAACACGATTAGATTGTGCACAGTGGATGCATATTTTAAACGACGAACATTACAAATGTACCATGAGTTTGTTATTAATATTTAACAACGTTATCACATCATGTTGCCATAAGTTATTAAAACTATATTAGCTCTGAATGTATGATAAAATGAGTTAAAAATAAGCATAAATGTTTAGTATAAAATGAGTTGTTCTGGACTTGGCCCTTCCACAAATTTCCCTAAATTTCATGGTCGACCTCGTGCAGGAGTCCAAATTGCTGCAGCAAATAACTCGACTCACCTGAATGCCCGGGTCAGGGGGTGACTTCGTACGCACCCTCCGGATCTTGGGCGGCCATCGGGAAGGAGGCGCAAGGAAGTCCAAGAACACGGCAGCGTGTCGAAGTAGGAGCCTCCAAGAAGACGGCGGCGGGGCAGAGCAGGCGCCTCCTAGAACACGGCGGGGCGGAGCAGCAGTCCACGAAGAAACCAGCGGGTCGAAGAAGGTGGACTCCAAGAAACCTGGCAGGGCGAAGAAGTGACTGCCAAGAAACCGGCTGGTCGGAGATGGCGCCCTCCAAGAAACAGGGTGGCGGAGATGGTGTCGGCCGCAGAGCCTGCGGGGCGGACCAAGATGTTGGGTTTCGTAGTAATTTCAAATTTTTTTTCCAGATTTTTCCTGTTAATATAAGTTTTTTTTCCAGATTTTTTGTTTTGTTTTCTGCATTATTCATTTTCTTTTTTTGCTTTATTTTTTATTTTAGGTCACAAAATTTGTTTATGAATAGTTAAAATTTGAATAGTTTAAATTTGAATTTTTTAAGATTTGTGTGAATCACTAGTTTATGAATAACTTTACTATTTGAAATTTGTGTGAATCTCAAGTTTGTGATTAACTTTGCTAGTGCCACTAGTTTTCAAATTAGAATAGTTAAAATTTGAATTGTTTGAAATTTGTGTGAATCTCAAGTTTGTGATTAACTTTACTAGTGCCATTAGTTTTCAAATTAGAATAGTTAAAATTTGAATTCTTTGAAATTTGTGTGAATCACTAGTTTACTAAATTTGTGTGAAAACACTTTGTAGAATAGTTAAAATTGATTTTTGAGTCAATCTTTTTCCTTGCTATTTATTTTAGGTCACAAAAAATAAAAACTTCTCTGTTAGTGAACATAGATGCACTTATAGAGAAAATTAAACATAAATTCATAATTCATTTCTATTTATGAATTTAGGTCCAATTTTCCTCTATAGGTGCATCTATTTTCACTTTGAGAGGAGCTCAACAACGCAGAGAGGGACGGGCTCATAAGCAGGTGTGGGCGCCCTTCGTTTGGCGAGGTGGGACTAAACTCTAGGTGCAACAAGGGCGAACCCTTTAGTCCCGGTTCGTGGCACAAACCGGGACTAAAAGGGAGCCTGTGGTCCCGGTTCATTCCACGAACCGGGGCCAATGGTGGTGGGCCAGGAGCCAGGCCCATTGGTCCCGGTTCGTCCCACCAACCGGGACCAAAAGGTCCAGATGAACCGGGACCAATGGCCCACGTGGCCCGGCCGGCCCCCTGGGCTCACGAACCGGGACCAATGCCCACATTGGTCCCGGTTCTACTTTGAACCGGGACTAATGGGCTGAGCCGGCCTGGACCATAGCCCTGTTTTCTACTAGTGATAATTCCTCCCAAATTACTAAAACCCACAATTAATCACTATATAAACCAATGCAAGAGCTAATCTAGCAATGAGAGATGAAAGGACAAAGTTGCTAACCTTTGTGATCATTTGAATGGATGGGGGCCTGCAAATCTTGACAAATTTGGAGCAAATTTTGTGATGAACTCGAGAGGAAGAAGGGAAGAACAGAGAAGAGGGAGAGGGGAAAGGGGGGAGAATAAAGTGCTGATGGACGAAGGGTTTATATAGGACGACCTTTAGTACCGGTTCGTGGCACGAACCGGTACTAAAGGTGCTGGAGGGGCCCCACTCTGACAACATCCTGCCATCACTCTCATTAGCACCGGTTCGTGACACAAACCAGTGCTAAAGGTTCGCCACGAACCGGTACTAAAGAGCTCCTCCCGCCTAGACGTTGGAACCGACACATTAGTGCCGGTTCATATTTGACCCTTTTTCTACCTGCTCATGTGCTGGCCTGCTCGCGAGACGGATGCCACGAGCGTCGCGACCTCTTCCAGGCTGGTTGCACGCGCCGGGGCACCTGGAGCGCCTTGGCCGGCTGAGGATCCTCTCGACGTGCAATCTAGGTGGAATGTACATGCTGGAATTGGCCTTGCACGTGAGGTGGTTCCGCGGTTGTGCGTTGTCGGCCACGAGCACGCTTAGGCCGTCGCTGAACGCAGGTGGAGGGAGACACCCAGCCCATCCTCATCGGAGTGCAGGTACATATATACCGTGCACACGGCTAGCAACCGGACGTGGTGACCATCGTGGAACTGCCCTGGTGCCCTCCACATGGTGTCCGACTTGCTCGCTTGCTTGCTTTTTTTTTATCTCAGTATATGCAAGCTTTACGTGGGATTACAAGTTGTGAATTAAAAGGATTGGATTATTTCCTGAACTTGTTTAAGGCTAGATTTAGTCTTGATGTGAAATTTAAATTAGCAACCAACCATATGATTTATAATCCTTTATCAAAAAATATGATTTATAATCAATAGTTGTCAAGATCGCAGAGGGCCATGTAAAGGCTAATTGACAATGATGAATCGAGATTGAATACATAATCAATTTGATTGATTTGTTGTAAGAAATTAAGAACGAACGATCACCAAAGAAAGGAATATGTACTCCATGTACCATGAAAAGAAAAGAAGAAGAGTGATTTAATGGTTAAAAAAGGGTCAACAATGCGGCCTACCACACATGAGAATTTTAAAAGGATATATTAGACCTGATTAGTGTTGACTCGCTAGGATATGTGTGCCCCTGTTACAACAATTACCTAGTCCAAGGAAAGAAATGATGAAAATCATAGTTATGTTACAACATCAATACATAGGCTATAACATAAGAGTCGAGTCATGGATCATCGGCGCTATCTACATCAGGAGCTATCACAAAAGAATTAAATGGCCGCATTAGCATATCCCTCTTGCGGAAGAATTCTTTTTCGTGAACTTGCTTTCCACACACAAATTCTTCATGGCTTGGGTGCAAAATCTTGGATTCGTCTAGACAAAATGCACACGTCCTGGTAAAGCGGCACAACGGCTTCTCTGTTGACATTAAGAGAGAGATAGAGAGTTAGCCAAGATGCATAACAATAATAAATTCCAGTTTTGCCAACAAACACAATTAGTTGGTAGGAATGTAAAGATAAATTTAGGTAGTACCTAAGATGGTGCACGTTTCAACGGCCAATTGATTGGAGCGTCTATCGAAATATAGCTCGGCAAAGTACTGCTGCTTCTCGGCGGTTGCATCCATCGGGCGAGCCGTAAAGCCGAGGTGATACCAGAAAGTTCCCCTAAACCGATGCAGGCGGCATTCATCTCCGTGGTCGATCGCGCAGGATACTCGAACTCGGCATCCTGCATCGTAGGCTCGTAGCGATCGATCTCAGGCATAAGTACTAAGCACTCACACGGATGCATGTCCAAGTAAGAGAAGTTGAGAGAGAGAGAGAGAGAGATTGATTTTATCGTACCGGATTGTTGGAGTTGTAATGTTCGAGGGCGAGGTCGACAAGCACAGAAATACGGGAGGCGACCATCTCTCTGTCATGAAATAAACAAGAATATATCAAATAAATAAATAAACATGATGAAAAGGTTTTACAGTTGTAAGTGTTCGTTGGTTGGTTACTCAACGCAAAGTAGTCCAGTAGCTAGGAATTACAACATACTCTTGTGTGAAGAGGGGAACGCCAGCCTTTGGTTTGTCCAGGAATTTCTGGATGCTAGCCAGCATCTCTTTTGACATAGAGCGGGCGATGTGCTCTTCTTGGACCGAGAGAGGGCGGCCCTAATCCAACTCGGTGCTGACGGCGGCGGCAGGGGAGGAGAATAAAGATCCCATCGACGGATCAATCCAGCACGTACACAACTGCCGTTTGCTTTGGGCTGGGAACTCGTCTCGAGCCTAGCTAGCCTTGAGTTTTCTTGGTTGCTTTCACGACGTACGGTGGTGGGCTTATATCTATACCTCTATACCTATATATATATATATATATATATACATACATATATATATATATTTATATATATATACATATATATATACATATATATATATATATTTATATATATATATTTTATTTTATCTATACCTACTAATAAAAGAAATAGGTATTCTTAGTCCGTCATGCTATTTTGTAGAAAACCCCCTGGCGTTTCTGACATTAAACCCGTAGTACATATCAAATGTTTTTTAAAATACTCATATCTTTTAAACCGTAACTCCAAATTTAACATGTTATATATGGAATTTGATCAGAAAAATATGTAGAATCTGAATATGATGTTATTTTACCTGTTAACAATTTTAAAAAACTATCTAGGCTGCAATGTTAATCAACAATGCATTATTCGTCTTTTTTTTCATACCGGTAGTGATTCAGATTGGGGATGAACACCTCAGTAAAATCAGGATTGTTCATAAAATTCAATCTAAATTTGCTAGAGACACCCAATAAATAAGGACATGCATGACAAGAAATAAAAGAAGGATCAATAAAAATGGAATGTACATGCATGACAAGAAATAAAAGAAGGACCAATAAAAATGGAATGTCCGCTATAAATTAAATAAAAGAGAAAATGCGGAGGAGATCCGATATAGATGAGATGTTGCGCTATTCTCCTATATATAAGAAGAAAAAAGAGAGGACATGCATGACCAAAAATAAAATAAAAGACAAGTTTGATAAGATATAAATAGTAATGAAACAGGGACCAATACCTATGACATGTATGGCAAGAAATGGTGATAAAATAGGGGCGCAAGTACTTTCGTCAATAGGAGACCACAAAAAAAATGTTCTTTTCCAGACAAAAAAAAACATCTCTTCTTATGATTAAAAAGTCCTATATCTTTTTAACAACTTTTGTAACAACTTTTCATGTATTTAATAAATAGTTACAAATTCTTAGATTATAGAACATTTTTTGTAAATTAAGAGCGTGTGGTATTTTTTCTCCCGTTGCAACGCACGGGCCTTTTTGCTAGTATGTATATATAGCACCAAAGAGACTTGCCGGTAACGAGATTGAACTAGGTATTGGATACCGACGATCGAATCTCGGGCAAGTAACATACCGATGACAAAGGGAACAACGTATGTTGTTATGCGGTCTGACCGATAAAGATCTTCGTAGAATATGTAGGAGCCAATATGGGCATCCAGGTCCCGCTATTGGTTATTGACCGGAGACGTGTCTCGGTCATGTCTACATTGTTCTCGAACCCGTAGGGTCCGCACGCTTAAGGTTATGATGACAGTTATATTATGAGTTTATGCATTTTGATGTACCGAAGGTTGTTCGGAGTCCCGGATGTGATCATGGACATGACGAGGAGTCTCGAAATGGTCGAGACATAAAGATTGATATATTGGAAGCCTATGTTTGGATATCGGAAGTGTTCCGGGTGAAATCGGGATTTTACCGGGTTACCGGGAGGTTACCGGAACCCCCCGGGAGACATATGGGCCTTAGTGGGCCTTAGTGGAAAGGTGAAAGGGCTGCCCACAAGGGCTGCGCGCCTCCCCCCCTTCCCTAGTCCTATTAGGACTAGGAGAAGGTGGCCGGCCCCCCTCTCTCTCTTTCCCCTTCGGGGAATCCTAGTTGGAATAGGATTGGGGGGGGGAGTCCTACTCCCGGAAGGAGTAGGACTCCTCCTGCGCCCTCCTCCTGGCCGGCGCCCCCTCCCCCCTTGGCTCCTTTATATAATGAGGCAGAGGCACCCCAGAAACACACAAGTTGATCCACGTGATCTATTCCTTAGCCGTGTGCGGTGCCCCCTGCCACCATATTCCTCGATAATACTGTAGCGGAGTTTAGGCGAAGCCCTGCTGCTGTAGTACATCAAGATTGTCACCACGCCGTCATGCTGACGGAACTCTTCCCCGACACTTTGCTGGATCGGAGTCCGGGGATCGTCATCGAGCTGAACGTGTGCTCGAACTCGGAGGTGCCGTAGTTTCGGTGCTTGATCGGTTGGATCGTGAAGACGTACGACTACTTCCTCTACGTCGTGTCATCGCTTCCGCAGTCGGTCTGCGTTGGGTACGTAGACAACGCTCTCCCCCTCGTTGCTATGCATCACATGATCTTGCGTGTGCGTAGGAAATTTTTTGAAATTACTACGAAACCCAACAACATGACCTCCAGAATAGGATTACCGTACCACTCTGGTGCGGATCTTACTCTGGTTGACCTACGAGGTTCGGTAGTAACTTGATCAGAAGTTTTCATGATCATCATCATTAGCTTCCTCACTAATTGGTGTAGGAATCACTGGACTGATTTCTGTGATGGACTACTTTTCAATAAGGGAGCTCAATTACCTCATCAAGTTCTACTTTCCTCCCACTCACTTCTTTCGAGAGAAACTCCTTCTCTAAAAAGGATCCACTCTTAGCAACAAGGATCTTGCCTTTCGGATCTGTGATAGAAGGTGTACCCAACATTTTCTTTTGGGTATCCTATGAAGACGCACTTTTCTGATTTGGGTTTGAGCTTATCAGGTTGAAACTTTTTCACATAAGCATCGCAACCCTAAACTTTAAGAAACGACAGCTTAGGTTTCTTGCTAAACCAAAGTTCATACGCTGTCGTCTCAACGGATTTTTAGACGGTGCCCTATTTAACGTGAATGCAGCTGTCTCTAATGCATAACCCCAAAACGGTAGTGGTAATTTGGTAAGAGACATCATAGGTTGCATCATATCTAATAAAGTACGGTTATGACGTTCAGACACACCATTACGCTGTGGTGTTCCAGGTGGCGTGAGTTGCGAAACTATTCCACATTGTTTCAAATGAAGACCAAACTCGTAACTCAAATATTCATCTCCGTGATCAAGTCGTAGAAACTTTATTTTCTTGTTACGATGATTTTCCAATTCACTCTGAAATTCTTTGAACTTTTCAAATGTTTCAGACTTAGGTTTCATCAAGTAGATATACCCTTATCTGCTCAAATCATCTGTGAAGGTCAGATAATAATGATACCCGCCGCGAGCCTCAACACTCATTGGACCGCACACATCAGTATGTATTATTTCCAACAAGTTTGTTGCTTGCTCCATTGTTCCGGAGAACGGAGTCTTAGTCATCTTGCCCATGAGGCATGGTTCGCAAGCATCAAGTGATTCCAAAAGCCCATCAGCATGGAGTTTCTTCATGTGCTTTACACCAATATGACCTAAACGGTAGTGCCACCAATAAGTTGCACTATCATTATTAACTTTGCATCTTTTGGCATCAATATTATGTGTATCATTGTGATCAAGATTCAGCACACCATTTACATTGGATGTAAGACTATAGAAGGTTTTATTCATGTAAACAGAACAACAATTATTCTCTGATTTAAATGAATAGCCGTATCGCAATAAACATGATCCAATCATATTTATGCTTAACGCAAACACCAAATAACATTTATTTAGTTCTAATACTAATCCCAAAGGAAAAGGGAGTGTGCGATGGTGATCTTATCAACCTTGGAATCACTTTGAACACACATCATCACCTCGCCCTTAATTAGTCTCTGTTTATTTTGCAACTCCTGTTTCGAGTTACTACTCTTAGCAACTGAACCAGTATCAAATACCGATGGGTTGCTATAAACACTAGTAAAGTACACATCAATAACATGTATATCAAATATACCTTTGTTCACTTTGCCATCCTTCTTATCCACCAAGTATCTAGGGCAGTTCCATTTCCAGTGACCATTTCCTTTGCAGTAGAAGCACTTAATTTTAGGCTTGGGTCTAGATTTGGGCTTCTTCATGGGAGTGGCAACTTGCTTGCCATTCTTCTTGAAGTTCCCTTTCTTTCCCTTGCCCTTTTACTTGAAACTAGTGGTCTTGTCAACCATCAACACTTGATGCTTTTCTTGATTTCTACATTCGCCGATTTTAGCATCGCGAAGTGCTAGGGGAATCATTTTCTTCATCCCTTGCATATTATAGTTCATCGTGAAGTTCTAGTAACTTGGTGATAGTGACTAGAGAACTCTGTCAATCACTATCTTATCTGGAAGATTAACTCCCATTTAATTCAAGCGATTGTAGTACTCAGACATTCTGAGCATATGCTCACTGGTTGAGCTATTCTTCTCCATCTTGTAGGCAAAATACTTGTCAGAGGTCTCATACCTCTCGACTCGGGAATGAGTCTGAAATACCAATTTCAGTTCTTGGAGCATCTCAAAACATTTTTGAAGTCCCGGTTCTAAGCCGTAAAGCATGGTGCACTAAACTATCAAGTACTCATCATACCGAGCTTTGCAAAACATTCATAACGTGTGCATCTGCTCCTGCAATAGTTTCGTCACCTAGTCGTACATCAAGGATATAATACTTTTGTGCAGCAATGAGGATAATCCTCGAATTACGGACCTAGTCCGCATCATTGCTACTATCATCTTTCAACTTAGTTTTATGTAGGAACATATCAAAAATAAAATCGGGGAGCTATACGCGAGCTATTAATCTATAACATAGATATGCAAATACTATCAGGACTAAGTTCATGATAAATTAAAGTTCAACTAATCACATTACTTAAGAACTCCCACTTAGATAGACATCCCTCTAATCATCTAAGTGATCGCGTGATCCATATCAACTAAACCATGTCCGATCATCACGTGAGATGGAGTAGTTTTCAATGGTGAACATCACTATGTTGATCATATCTACTATATGATTCACGCTCGACCTTTCGGTCTCAGTGTTCCGAGGTCATATCTGCATATGCTAGGCTCGTCAAGTTTAACCCGAGTATTCTGCGTGTGCAAAATTGGTTTGCACCCGTTGTATGTGAATGTAGAGCTTATCACACCCGATCATCACGTGGTGTCTCGGCACGACGAACTGTAGCAACGGTGCATACTCAGGAAGAACACTTGTACCTTGAAATTTAGTGAGAGATACCACCGTACTAAGCAAAATAAGATGCATAAAGGATAAACATCACATGCAATCAATATAAGTGATATGATATGGCCATCATCATCTTGTGCCTTTGATCTCCATCTCCAAAGCACCATCATGATCACCATCGTCACCGGCTTGACACCTTGATCTCCATTGAAGCATCGTTGTCGTCTCGCCAACTATTGCTTCTACGACTATCGCTACCTGTCGTGGAAGTGTCACGGCAGATGTCCTCATGGAAGGACTTAGTTGTGGAGCCATTGCGACGGAGTTAGCTTAAAGGGGTTAAACAGGACAAAGGACACGATGAGTTTATACTGGTTCGGCCCCTTGCGGTGAAGGTAAAGGCCTAATCCAGTTTGAGGTGGTATTGCTAGGGTTTCGATGACCAGGGAGCGAATACGCTTTGCCTGGCTCTCGATTTGTTGTTTCTTCCCTAAGCCGTTGCCGGGTCGTCCCCGTATATACATGGGTTGACGCCCTGCGGCCTACAGAGTCCTGGCCGGCTCATACAAACATGTCCGGCTCGGTGACTTATCTTACATGCCTTACAACACAAGTTTACATATACATGGCGGTTTACACTTACGGGCCTTAAGCCGCCTCCGGGTTTGGGCCCTTTATCAAGCCTGCCTATTGAACCGCCATCTTTAATATACTCTTGGGCTTCATTTAGATGAGCCGCCATCGGGATGACCCGACCCCTCCTGGGCGGGTCATATCTGATAGTCATATCCCCAACATTAGGCCCCAGGTTGATTTGAACTTGTTCATGTTAATCTTCAACACTTAGAAAAATTATCTTTCATCTTCCTATGAAATACTGTAACCCGCCATGACATCATCTCCGGAAAATGCGGTAACCCACCGTGACGTCACCTGTGATTAATACTACACAGAATCCAAATCTTTAATAAATCTTTTCCTTTACTGACCCTCCGAAAATCGTGGCGCCCGCCGTCCTGTCTCCTCGATTCCCGCACATGCCACTTATCCTTCCAACCTTATGAATAGGGCCACGGGTTCACTTTTCATTCTTCGCCTTTCCTTCTCGCCTTCTTCTTCCTCCTCACGACGCTCCAGTGTGCCCGAGCTCCGCCGCCGTCGACCTTCGTCTCCTGCCTCGACTCCGGCCGCTGCATCACCCTGAACGGACCAGAACACCGCGGCGCCTCTCTGCTATCTCATCAGCATCAGTAAGTCTTCTCTTCTCATCTACATAGATCTGTATTAGGGTTTTAGTGTTCATCAGTGTTCGTCACCGCCCCTCCTTCTCCTTGTTTAGATTCATAGCTTAGATCCGAAAAACCACATAAATCTTACGCGGTAGCAGTTTTAGCACTTGTTCTTTGATATCAGAATATATCCCCATTGCAAATATATCTCATCTGGACACCCCCTTTTTTGGCCACCGCCAATTTGAACTTAGATTTTATTTCATTTTTCTAACAGTTGCAGATCCAATCTTATAGCTTCAACCTGTGAAACCTGTTTTTCCAACACTTAATAGAATTTGCTCCTGTTAGATCTTGAATATCCATGCTGGTCATGGCTGCTTACCTCGCCGGCTTATAATTACTCATATATCATTAGTCCTCACTTAAGCCGCCATGCTGAATATATATTGTAACTGTTTAACTTGTGTCTTCACCAACTGACTTGAACCGGCAAAATTTTCCTTTCCTTTAGGCTTTCTCTCTTCATAATGCCGCCAAAAACAGTCTATACATGCAATTGGGTCCCCTCCATCATCACTGAGGGAACATTTAAAGACTTTGTCAAAGTCGGGTACTTGCCCGCAAAGAGTGTCATGCATTACCGTGCTCCTAAACCGGGCGAAGAAAGACCTCAGCCAAAGGATGGCGAAACAATTGTATTCACTGATCACATGAACCGGGCTTCTCACCACCCGGCTCTATGTTTTTCCTAGATGTTCTGCATTTCTTCCAACTCCATCCTCAAGACATCGGACCCAACTCCGTGTCAAATATCTGTAACTTTCAAGTTTTCTGCGAAGTATACCTTCAAGAGGAGCCCAACATCAACCTCTTTAGGGAATATTTTTATTTGAACCGCCAGACTGAGTTCACGAATGGCCCCAGCTTGGAACTTGGCGGAATCTCGATTCAACGCAGAAGAGATGCCATCTTCCCTTATGCATGTCTGCTGAGTCACCCCAAGGATTGGAACCAGACGTGGTTTTATTGCAAAGATACCTCTCCGGCTGACGAGAATCCACTGCCGGGTTACCGTGCCAAGCGCCTGGACCCAAAGCACAATCTTCCTGAGAAACTTACCGCTGCCGAACGAGCAAAAATTGCTCCTACCATTGCAAAGGTGAAAGCCCTGCTAGGAAATGGTTTAACCGGCATTGATTTGGTCAGGTGCTGGGTTTCTTGGCGGATCATACCCTTGAGTCGCCGCACCGGCTTAATGTGTACCATTAACTGACGAGGCAATTCAGGAAATGGTTAAGTAGCTCCTTGTCACAATGATGCAAAGTGAAGGGCTTGTGGCCGAACTTGGTGTTCCGATGCTTGAATATCTCTTGGATGTAGGGGCCATACTTTGCCACTTGCACACCACTCGGTGGAGCATGATTCACTTGATCGATGCAACCGGACCATCGGTTGCATTGGTCATGAATGGTGCCCCAACGATGCCCAAGAGAAACTTGGGTACGGCTTGATTACACGTCCACGGATTTGTTGTAGTGGTCGGTAATCCTCTCCCAAAACATGGTCTTGTTTTGGTCCGTTCCGATCGTTGCCAGTGGCGGATCTAGGATTTTGAAACAGGGTGGTCGACCCTAAAATTTCTTTTACGACAAATATGACATGCGAATGTACTAATTAATTTACCAATAGCACAATAGAAATTTATAAGTATGGTCTTAAAAACATAGTAAAATTTATCAAATAAGTCTTGAAAAGTTCAAAGAAGACTATGTGCTTGTGTTCATTCTTCCACGTTTGAGACATATATATAATCCTGTGATACAGATTGAATTTTGGTCTTCAATCTAAAAATGACATTTCTATACCTACTAATAAAGCAAGGTGCGTTTCTCCAATTTTTTCATCCTTTCACCACCGAAAATATTTTTTCTTATATCCGAGGTGGTACTAAATTTTCGTGGTCCATCTGCTAAAAAATAAAAAAAAATTGTCCAGAATTTCGTACGTGGGCCGCACGCACTAAGGCCCAGAAAAGCCACCCATTTATATCCTGCGCACGCAGCTGGGAAACCTTATTTGTCGCATGGGGCAGCATATAGTTGGAGCCTACCATCGGTCACCCAATGTTGGGCCGGCCCATTTCTCTTTTTCCTGTGTTCTTTCCCTATTATTAGTTTTTCCCTTCCAATTTATTTTTTCCTTTTCTAATAAACTAATTTTATAAAGTTTCCAAAATTTCGTTTTTTGTACAAATTTTTGTTAGATCCTAAAATTTCGAAATTTGTTCCCACTTTCAAAAATAATTGGAAATTTAAATTTTTATTTTCGTTCAAACTTTCTTATTAAAAATGTTTGCATTTAAAAAAAATAAATTTTTTCTATATATCTAGAATAAATTTCATTTAAAAAATAATAGAAATTCGAAAAATATTTATTCTATTGAAATGTTCACAAATTAAAAATAATGTTCTTTATTAATAATACATTTTTGTAAATTGATTTGAATGTTCAAAACAAGTTTCCATTTTAGAAAATTGTCCACAAATTCGAAAAATGTTCGTTTCTCCGCCTTAAAAATGGTCCTGTTTTCGAAAAGTGTTTGTGAATTTAAGAAAATCTTCCTATTTCAAGTTTTGTTTTCCTTTTACTAAAAATTAATTTATTTTCAAAAAAATTGCTCACATGTTTAAAAAAAGTCAGGAGGTCACCACAACCTCGACAAGGAGGCGGACCTGAAGGAAAAAAAATGCACGAATTGGGCAGTGGCCGCCACTTTCACCAACCCCACTACTATAAAGATCTCGCGGGCCAAACATGACCCGCGAGAACACCACAGCTCTCTGCTCTATCTCCCCACTATTGTGTGGAGGCCGTTTTGATGGACACATCAATTATCTCTCCCGATGCTTCTCGCAAAAAAATATCCCTCATTGCAACGCACGGGCATATGTGCTAGTATTAACTAAAAAAATGGGAACATTGTATCAATTGTTTGACCCAAATTGAAACAATTCAGTAGTAACTAGTAACATTTCGGGACATAATTTATTAGTAATACATTACAATTTACAAAAGTGTACAACAAGCCTAAATTCGTAGTGAGCACTAGTGGCAGGTAGCAGCACGACGAGCAATAAGTAATGAGTAAACTGAATCTGGGAAAGGGGTAGAAATCTCATCGAACGTACCTCAAATCGGGGTGGGCGGCTAGCTGCTGGCCTGCTGCAGCTGCACAACGACAGCAGCCGGGCGACGACTGCCAAGTGCAGCCTGGGAGGCTGCGGTCTGCCGGCTGGGCGCGATGGCGCCGAGAAGGGGCGGGGTGGGCAGAGTCGCCGGCGAGATCAACGGGAGTGCAGAACAGTCGCGAGGGGAATCGGGGATGGGAGGCAGTTTGTAGCGCATGTCCTGGCGGCTACCGCGGTCGTGCGACGAGTCCATGTTGTGTTTGCTGGGCTTTCTTTCTTTCTTCCGGCCCATCCCCTAGTTTTTCTCTTATGGGCTATGGTAATATATATGGGTTGACCAAAATTCCGAGGGTGTTCACCCTGTAGATCCGCCACTGATCATTGCATCCATAGAGATGGCGCACCAAACGTCGCAAAGCACAATGTCCTTCTTCTGGTTATAGTTTTGGTTGCGGCACTTTGGGACCTTGGTGCTTGCTTTGGTCACCTCCACAACCTCATCCTCCTTGGCCACCACCTCTTTGACCTCCTCCTCCTCCATGTCTTCGTGGCCGAATGATCCCAAAACAAGTCACAGTTGAGCTCAACAAGGCCAATGGCGGCCGAGGACTCAAACGATGCGAGGAATTCGGCTGTGTTCATCTCCGCACTACAATATCAAAGAAAACACTATCAACAATCATTACCGATCACCAACAATCGCTATCGGATACCGGCACGACGCGAGGTTTTAATTATTACCTTTTTCTTGTTGGCATTTCATCGAGCACTTGGCGACCGCGATTCTTGTTGCCGGCTGCAGCCGCCGCTCTAGCTTGAGTAGTCGTCGCAGGGGCAGCTGGAGGTGCAGCACGAGGTGTCGGCGTAGGACAAGGCGCCGCATTGGCCTTCTTCATCTTCTTCTTCGCGGACGCCTCCGCGAACGCCGCCGCCGCCGCCGCCATCGGATTTCAAACCCGTTTGCCTCCGGTCAGTGCGGCATGCCATTGCCAGAGAGATGGTGGACACCTCACAGACTATTGGAGCGGTTGGTGGCGGAACTTAGACGCGTTGGCTCTTCTTCATATCCAAACTCTTCTTCGGCGGCGGCGCCGATGTGTGAGTGGTTTCTGGCGTGCCGCGGGGGGTGGGGGGTGCGAGAGGGAAAGGCGCTAGTTTTACTCGTCGGTGGCGGGATGGAGTAAGTTTAGGGAAATTTTAGGGGAAATAGGGAGGTGGAGTAAATTTTTTACTCCACTAAGTCTTTTAAGGGATCGGCTAGGTGCGCTCTAAAGGAGTAAACCAGAAATTTTACTCCCTTATAGTGTTTTAGACGATCGGTTAGAGTTGCCCTTAGCTAAGATAGTTTAGAAAAATTGACAAGTTTGCATATAAGTCCCTTTATAAAACTATTAGTTCACGAACGGTCTACGAGCTGCTGACGTAGCAGCCATGTGCTCGGTTTTTCTCATCTCTAATCAGTTTTGGCCTTATTTGTTCATGAAAACGAGTTTGTGGACTAAATCTGATCATTTTCTGAGTTGATGGCCAAAATTGTGCAATCAATTTGAGTTTGTGGACTAGCGACGCATTTCACTTTTGAAACTCGGCACAAAACCAGATTCTAGTGGGGGAACAACCAAATACCACCGCAAGAACGAGCCACCGATGCGCGATTGTCATCGCTCTCCTACTGGGTGAGCTTGACCTTGTCGATGATAGTTAGAAAGTCTTCGTGCACGTGCCTCTAAGCACCAGTGCCCTGGAGCCGCAGTCATCGTCGTTGAACCCTTGAATAAATATGTAGTACCTGACATCATATCTCGCCACACGACGAGAGACACAACCCTCACGGTCTTATGGAGAACACATGAATCTATGATGGAGCTCCGTCGACATCGTCCATATGAATGAACTCAAGGAGGATTGAAAACCGAAAGACAAACTCGAAAAAGAAGCACCTCATGCATCCGAGAGCCGCAACCGCGACTAAAAAAATAAATCCTAACTTAAACTATTAACAGGAGCGAAGGCACCGAGATTCCCGTCCCCTCCCTAGCTGTTGGAGCGGCAGACGGATGGGAGGCAAATCTAGGGGCTCGTCTACTCTAAAATATTATTTCTCTTACTTGAAGGAAATCAGAATGGCTGCATTTCGTCGAAGTTTTTTTTATATTATGTACGGTGGCTCCTTTCATCATGAAAGAAAAAGGAGATAAAAAAAGGAAAAAAATAGGGCCAATTCCCCGGGATCCTACCCGCACCGACTTGTCTATGAACATAGGCATTTTCCAACGGACAAAATAACGGCTGCCTCACCCCGCGACCCTCTTCCACTGCTACCTCGCAAGAAGCCAAGAACCTCCAAGGACGATCGTCGAGATCAGTATAATCGCCGCCGAAACAGATCTCCCCCAACCAAAGCGCCCCCGCCCAGCGATCGATGGAAGAATTCCACCACCGACACCAGTTGCTGCCGCTGCCGCTTGACGCGCCTCCGGTTAGCTACCCCGCCGCTGCAGGCACCTTCTACGGCCGCTACCCCGCCGCGGCAGGCGACGCCTACAGCCGCTACCCCGCCGCCCCGGGCGCCCCCTACGGCTGCTACCCCACCGCGGCGGGCGACACCTACGGCGGCTACCCCGCCGCCCCGGGCGACCCCTACGGCCGCTACCCCGCCACGGCGGGCGACCCCTACGGCCGCTACCTCGCCGCCCCGGGCGACCCCTACGGCCGCTACCCCGCCACGGCGGGCGACCCCTACGGCCGCTACCTCGCCGCCCCGGGCGACCCCTACGGCCGCTACCCCGCCACGGCGGGCGACTCCTACGGCCCCTACCTCGCCGCCCCGGGCGCCCCCTACGGCCGCTACACCGCCGCGGCGGGCGACCCCTACGGCCGCGACCTCGCCGCCCCGGGCGACCCCTACGGCCGCTACCTCGCCGGCCCGGGCGCCCCCTACCGCCGCTACCCCGCCGTCTCCAGCACACCGGCGACAGGTGGCACGCACCTCCCCGCCGACGAGTGCGAGGAGGGCGCCGACCTCCGCAGGTGCTGCACGACGCACGGCTGCTACGGGAACGGGCTGCGCTCCAGCGCCGCCTGCTGCCGCTCGCTCGCCGCACCGGGTGTGGGTGGTGCTGGTGCGCCGGTGCCGTGCTTCATGGACGAGCGGCAGAAGGCCCCAAGCTTCCAAGATTTGAGCGTCATGGCGTACTGGATCGTCGAGCCCATCCCGGAGAAGGAACCTCCGGTGAGTTAGCTTAGCTATGATCCAGCTGCCGCTTCTACTTTCCAAGCATGGTTATTTGATCTGCTGAACATCAATTACATCGCAATCCTCAATTCTTCGCGATTCGATGGCAGACCCTAGTCGAGGTTGGATGCTCGAGCGAGGAGGCTGCGCCAGTCCGTCTAGTGCGGCAGCGCCCCACCAATGTTCGGGGAGACAAGTACTACATTCGATGCACTAAGTTTCCGACGGATGGAGCGTTTCGCGTCCGCGGTGTCGGCTGGATAATTCGCCGTCGTCCCAGCGTCCGGTCGGTCGCAGCTGATGGCGACCGTCCGCTTGTCGTGTCCCACGGAGGCTACTCCGCAAACTCAGGTGAGAGCCTGCCCCCCCCCCCCCCCCCCCCCCCCCCCCCCCCCCCCCCCCCCCCCCCCCCCCCCCCCACCTCACTCCTGATTTCCTCTAGTGTTGTAGGTGCTACTTTTCTGCTAGGAGTGCAATCATAAGTAGTAAAAGATGGCTTGCTGTTAGTTGTTTAATTGTTGAGCTTGGGTCTGATGCTACATATATGGAACCACGTACGTACTTTCGGCATCATATATTGCAAGCTGCTAGCTGTTATTGTGCTCTGAATGTTAGACCTTCTTTCACAGGAGTTTTATTAGGACTAGGAGTACAATAGTTAGTAAAAGATGGATGGATCGTGGCTAGTTATTTACTGGGGTCTCATGCTAGCTATATCGTCTAGACTAGTTCACGCATATAAGCTAGGTAATTTGGGAATCATATGCAAGCTAGAGGTTCAAATGTTGTAAAGCAGCTAGCTTAGCGGTTCTGTATGCACAATTGCACATGCATGTTGGTGAAATTCTACTTTACTCTGAATCATATGTCTCCTTTCATAAGAATGCCGCTGCAACTGCGGTGGATATAAGCAATATTCGTATTAGCTAGCTAGAAATTCTAGATTATAGCCTGAGCTGAGAATTAATGCTTCTTTGTTCAGATGACGGACTTGGGGCGGCCTCGGATATTTTCCTTGTGCAGCCAAGGGATGGCGGCGTCCCGCCGTCACGCCTGCGCACCCTCCGCCAAGTTCCATGGAGTTATTGGATGATGGCGCTACGCTCGTGGCTCTGCCAAGGACATTGTATATCCCTAGCTGCCTGGGACCGGATACCCGGATCATGGTCATGGGAAAGTCTAATGGGGCCGCCCATGCATCAGCGGCCTGATGCTAACGGGAAATATGATGGTAAGCCTCGTCTCTCAAATATGTTCCTTTCGTTCTCCATTTTGGTGTCTAGGGCAAAACAATAAAGGGACTAATGATGTACATGTCAATTTTTTCGGCTCCCCATACTCCATATACACTGCAGGTTCGTGCGTGATCTGCGCGAGCGCAACCTGTATTCACGCGCTGCACCGTCTCGGCTTTGAGCGCCGCTATGGAGCAGGCAGTTTCCCCTATGAGCTGGATCCTGACCTGGATTACATGAAGCTGGCTTGTGCGAGGGCCGAGGCCTGGACGCCAGTTGTAGGGGGAGGGCGAGACCCCGTGCTCAAGGTCATGAACCATGTCGGATTACGGACACAGGATGTCCCCGGCTGGGAGAGCTGCGTGCTCCGCTTCGTCGCCTACTCGGTTCACGCCAGAGTGGAATCTCCGAAGCTGGAGATCGCTACCATGATACGGGAGACGGGGCCAATTCTCGGAGCACTCTTTGCGGGGCCCAACTACAAGTTTACCGAGAACAACTACGTCTACCGTGGGGAGATCGGCGCGGTGAACCACATGGTGGTCTGCGTCGCATACGACTTCGTGGAGGTGCAGCAGGGTGTTGAGGAGCTGCATATCCGGATCTTAGATAATCACCGCCGCAAAGGACCTTACCGGTGGATTCTCTATGAAGCGTTCCATAAGTTCACCCGCATCCAGGTAGAAGCCATGAACCGTGAGGAGCTGCGTATCAGCGTCGGGGTACCAGCTCCATCAACGGAGGCAGCTCGGCTTCTGGACCTCCCCAAAGACTGACTGAGACCGTTGTTGCTTACTGTCAAAAACTGCCAGCTTTACTTTGCGTCTCCAAACGCATGTTATGTACATCAGTGCACGTGCGCACACCACCTTGATGGATAGATATAGATGCCAACAGTATATCCGTGGTATTCTAATTTGTTGTGTGTAATTTGTTGAGCATGTGAAATACATACGTCCTACTACTTGCCTCTCTTTAATTGATGCCGCAACTCGCATTAGTGTGGCCCTACGAGCCGCTTGACTGGTTTGCTGTATGTCGTACGATCAAGCGCGTCGGTCGCCGTCTTCCTCACCCCCACCCCGCCCCACACCAGTTCAGAATGAAAAATCCCCCCTCTCGGCTCCACCCGGTTCTAGCAATCGTGATCGCCGCTCCCAGCTGATGGGAAACGTGCTACACAACAAAATTTTATCATGCCCAAGAACACTAGCTATCGGAGGTTGCACGTAACAATGATCTCACCAACAATCAATGCAGCGAAAGAGGAAGGAGGGTTGGTGAAGCTTGTAAATTCCCGCAGCTTGGTTTTACCTCGTAGCCATGAGAATTTTCTCCGTGGCGATCAACCGATCTAGTGTTGAAGAAGACAACACCTCTGAGATAACTACTGTTACCGGAATATTGAAACTAGCACGAAAAACAAGAGAGAGAGAGAGAGAGAGAGAGAGAGAGAGAGAGAGAGAGAGAGGCAGCTTGGCGGCGTCTCAACCTAGATGAATTTTAGCTCATAGAAAGAGATATGGGATGTGGCTGCAAGGTGGTCGGCCGGATAAGCTTGTGTTGCCCTCCTAGAACTCCCCCTCCCACTTATATATGGGTGGACGGAGGGGAGAGGGGGGTTGCAGACCTAGAAGGTGCAGTCCTCCTAGGCAAGTGGGGCCGGAAGACTTGGGCTCTTGTGGTGCCTTGCCCCCTAATTCTGGGGGGTCGTCCTACTAAGGACCATGGTTTTCAATTTCAGTTTTAGAAAAATTTCAGCACCAACCGAAATCACTGAAATTCAGTGAATTTCAGTGATTTCAGTTTCCATTTCAGCCAAATGACCGAAATATTCACTTGAATTCAATTAAAAATTTTAAAATTTTTAGAAATATTTTGAAAAATATTGGAATTGTTGTGCTATACTGAAATTGCTGAAATATTTTGGTCGAAACGTAATATTTCAGTGTCTGCTGAAATTACTGAAATTCAGTGAATTTCACCGAAATCTCACTGAAAGTGAAAACCATGCTAAGGACCCTCCGTATTTAAAAAGGTCCTGGAACCCTTTGGACTCCTCCATATGTTTTTGTGGCCTTCGGATACATGTCAAGCACACTCCTGGGCATCACCGCCACATGCCTGGGACCTCCTGAAACACTTTCACGTGATCCAAAACACTGTTACAACCCTTCTCTCCGATTCTCATTATCTCAGAGTACCTTTCCGTACCACTAGTCATCAAGTGTGTGACCTTACCGGTTCAAAAATATGTCAACATGTCTGGAACACCTTCCAGTCAATAATTATTATCAGGATCTGGACACCCATAATAAATCCCACATATCGACCAATATAATAATCGAGCGAACCTTTTGTTGTCGCATACAATTCTCGTTGCCTCGCGATACATTAGAAAACCCGTGGAGAGATTTTTATGTTATCCCCGTGATCAAACACCTTTCTCACTATACCTAGTTATCCTCCTTACCGGCTTGTATTCCTTTCTCATTTCTTGATTATGGTATCCTTGTGACTAGCACCTTAGTCACTATGTTTAGCCAGAAGATGTTGGACACCGTAATACCGAGTGAGCCCAGAGTGTATCTCCCGATTGACAGAAGGGCAAATCCCACTATTGAAATATTTAGGACCATGACATATTTTCTGGTGTTCCCGAAAGTTACCCTTAGTTACAATGTAAATGTTTGAAAACCCCAACGAAACCATCTCATATCTAGGTCTACAATATTCTAATAGCCTAAGGATGTGAGTAAACGCTAACACTATCTTTCCTACTTCTAAATAGTTGAGTTAGTGGTGAGTTCACTCCTCCACCTCCTCCTCTTACATGTAGGACACTACAATAGTAGCCAAAATAAAAAGAATTCGGGTTGATGGTAGTAGAACCCAACATGTCTCCTACAAGTGCCCTACTCCTTAATTGCTTTTCTTCCACGTAAAGAAAAAGGCTCTTTGGGTAGGGTTTCTCGTGCCTCCCGCCAGTGCCGCCGCCGGTCTCTACATCGTCTCCTGTGATCTTAGGGCCATGGAGGTATGGTGGATCCCGGCCCTTGCCGGTGGGTGGATTTCGTTTTTTCATGCTCTTTTGAGTTTGGTTACGGTTTGTGTCCTACTCAAAGAGGCTAGGAAGCGGCGGCTCTCTGGAGATGGAATAAGATTCTCCTCGCCCTGTCTCCTTCCCAGTGGTGTTTCTAGCATCGTTAGAGGGCACGTGGAGGTTTGTCTCCGACGGATCTCGTAGGATTCGGTCGGCGTTTGTCTTCGGTGGATCCACGTGGATCTTGTCTTTGTTCATCTGTGTTCGTGTGTCTACAGGTTGGATCCTTTCGATATACGCTTCTCTTCACCGACGGCGGTTGATGTTCTGGTGCGCTGGTCCCATGGGGCCTTAGCACGACGACTTTCTGATTGTCTACTACAACAAGGTTTGCCCGGCCCCGATGAGGGAGGGGCGAAGACGGCGGCGTGCCTTCGGCTCGCTCCAGTGCTAGTAGTCGTCGCTAGGTGGTCTACAGACCTAGATGTATTTTTTTACTTCTAGTGTTCTTTGTGCTACCTTGACAATTTATGAATAGATTGGAAGTTATCCTCGCAAAAAAAGAGTGTCCTACTCCTTGCCGTCTAGAAAAAAGTGGGAATTGTTCGCACATATACAAAAATGTGACAACATATTTGAACGCATAACCAACTCATCCAGATGCATTGTACCATGAAAAATGTGACATGCATGGTACGTATATTTGTCATTCATATGTTTCCTAATATTTGGAGTAGCACTTTGGAGTTTTGGACATTTTTTTAATCAAGCATGAGAATCTGAAATTAAGCTCTAAAGGTACTAATATGCATTGAATTGTTGTCTAGGGTGTCGTAATGACATTGGACAGAACTGATGATTTATAGAAAACCAACATATTTATTTGGGAAGCTATTTATTCCTATTATCCCATTGTAAAATATGAACAATTTATGTTTTACTTTTTCTGTAGTTTCATAGCAAAGCACGGGTACTATGCTAGTTATGAGAAAGAAACGACAATATATTGGTGTTGGTATGTGATCTCATAGTATCTCATAAGTTCAGTCTATCCAACACCATTGTTACCCTAATAATGTGTTCTCATCGTTCTCATCATTATCGGCATCCTCATCACATTAACTATGCTCATGGCCAGGAAAACATAACCATCAACAATAAATGAGCTAGTATAGAGGCCTAACTAAGGATTTGTTTGTCCCTGAATCTCACACATTTAAGATCCAATGCACTTCTAGGATTAAAATATAAACTTAATTGTGAACTTGGAAATAGAAAGATAACAACTTTATTATTGCCTTCAGATCATATTTCAATCAGATTCCCACTGACAGTAGTGTCAATAATCAGTGAATGCTAATAGACTTTACAATTATGGTATTATGGGTTAAATCATGTTCCTTTTGTGCCAGAGTCTTCTTCAATGGATCTAACACATTCATGCCGGGTGTATGTTGCACATATCTTTACGTCTCCACAACCCACTAATTCTCTAATTATGTAGAATCAATGTTGTACTAGCTCATGAAACGTTGTATCTAGCTAAAATCGGACTAGAAAAAATTGACATACCCTACTAACTACGAACAAAACGTTGCCCGGAGAAGTTCATCAATGGTAGGCCTTGCCCTTGCCCTTCCCGTCGTCCTTGCCGCAGTAGCGGTCGAACACGCAGAACGAATCGAGGCAGGTCTTCTCACTGCTGGAGTTGTCCGATCGGTCGCCCTCCTCGTCTTTCACCTCCTTTGTGGAAAGTCCGGCCATGGCATGCACCGCCCGGCTTTGGTCTTTTGCCATTGCCTTGACCGCCCTCTGTTACGTCTCCAACGTATCTATAATTTTTGATTGCTCCATGCTATATTATCTACTGTTTTGGACTATATTGGGCTTTATTTTCTACTTTTATATTATTTTTGGGACTAACCTATTAACCGGAGGCCCAGCCCAGAATTGTTGTTTTTTTTGCATATTTCAGTGTTTCAAAGAACGGAATATCAAACGGAGTCCAAACAGAAAAATTCTTTTTGGAACATGATTTTCTCACCGGATAAGACCCAGGAGACTTGGACCCTACGCCAAGGCATCGAAGAGGCGGTCACGAGGGTGGGGGGCGCCCCCCCAGGGCGCGCCCCCTGCCTCGTGGGCCCCTCGAAGCTCCACCGACGTACTTCTTCCTCCTATATATACCCACGTACCCCCAAACAAACAGATACGGAGCCAAAAACCTAATTCCACCGCCGCAACTTTCTGTATCCACGAGATCCCATCTTGGGGCCTGTTCCGGAGCTCCACCGGAGAGGGCCGTCATCACGGAGGGCTTCTACATCATCATAGCCTCTCCGATGAAGTGTGAGTAGTTTACCTCAGACCTTCGGGTCCATAGTTATTAGCTAGATGGCTTCTTATCTCTTTTTGGATCTCAATACAATGTTCCCCCCTTCTCTCGTGGAGATCTATTCGATGTAACCTTCTTCTTTTTGCGGTGTGTTTGTTGAGACCGATGAATTGTGGGTTTATGATCAAGTCTATCTATGAACAATATTTGAATCTTCTCTGAATTCTTTTATGTATGACTGGTTATCTTTGCAAGTCTCTTCGAATTATCCGTTTGGTTTGGCCAACTAGATTGGTAGTTCTTGCCATGGGAGAAGTGCTTAGCTTTGGGTTCGATCTTGCAGTGTTCTTTCCCAGTGACAGAAGGGGCAGCAAGACACGTATTGTATTGTTGTCATCGAGGATAACAAGATGGGGTTTATTTCATATTGCATGAATTTATCTCTCTACATCATGTCATCTTGCTTAAAGCGTTACTCTGTTTTTTAACTTAATACTCTAGATGCATGCTGGATGGCAGTCGATGAGTGGAATAATAATAGTAGATGCAGAATCGTTTCGACCTACTTGTCACGGACGTGATGCCTATATACATGATCATGCCTAGATATTCTCATAACTATGCTCAATTCTGTCAATTGCTCAACAGTAATTTGTTCACCCATCGTAGAATACTTATACTCTTGAGAGAAGCCACTAGTGAAACCTATGGCCCCCGGGTCTATTCTCATCATATCAATCTCCATCACTTTAATCTTGCTTTGTCTTTACTTTGTCTTTTAATTTTCACTTTGCATCTCTATACCAAAAATACCAAAAATATTATCTATCGGATCTCACTTTCGTAAGTGACCGTGAAGGGATTGACAACCCCTAATCGCGTTGGTTGCGTTGAGCTCTTTGTGTTGTGTAGGTATGAGGGACTTGCGCGTGGCCTCCTACTGGATTGATACCTTGGTTCTCAAAAACTGAGGGAAATACTTACGCTACTCTGCTGCATCATCCTTTCCTCTTCGGGGAAAACCAACGCAAGCTCAAGAGGTAGCAAGAAGAATTTCTGGCGCCGTTGCCGGGGAGTCTACGCAAAAAGTCAACATACCAAGTACCCATCACAATCCCTATCTCCCGCATTACATTAGTTGCCATTTGCCTCTCGTTTTCCTCTCCCCCACTTCACCCTTGCCGTTTTATTTGCCCTCTCCTTCTTCTTCTCCTTCTCCTTCTCCTTCTCCTTATCCTTCTCCTTCTCCTTCTCCGTTTGCCTTTTTCTCGCTTGCCTTTTGTTTGCTCGTGTGTTGGATTGCTTGTTTGTCGCGATGGCTCAAGATACTACCAAATTGTGTGACTTCACCAATACCAACAATAATGATTTCCTTAGCACTCCGATTGCTCCTCTTGCCAATACTGAATCTTGTGAAATCAATACTGCTTGGTTGAATCTTGTTCTGAAAGATCAATTCGCCGGCCTTCCTTGTGAAGATGCCGCTACTCATCTGAATAGCTTCGTTGATTTATGTGATATGCAAAATAAAAAAGATGTCGATAATGATGTCTTTAAATTGAAGCTATTTCCTTTTTCGCTTAGAGCTCGTGCTAAAGCTTGGTTTTCGTCTTTGCCTAAAAATAGTATTGATTCTTTGAACAAGTGCAAAGATGCTTTTATCTCTAAGTATTTTCCTCCCGCTAAGATCATCTCTCTTAGAAACGACATTATGAATTTTAAGCAACTTGATCATGAACATGTTGCACAAGCTTGGGAGAGAATGAAATTAATGATACGTAATTTCCCTACTCATGGTTTGAATTTGTGGATGATTATACAAAAATTTTATGCTGGATTGAATTTTGCTTCTAGAAATCTTTTAGATTCGGCCGCGGGAGGCACTTTTATGGAAATCACTTTAGGAGATGCTACTAAACTCCTAGATAATATTATGGTTAATTATTCTCAATGGCATACTGAAAGATCTTCTAATAAAAAAGTGCATACGATAGAAGAAATCAATGTTTTGAGTGGAAAGATGGATGAACTTATGAAATTATTTACTACCAAGAGTGTTTCTTCTGATCCTAATGATATGCCTTTGTCTACTTTGATTGAGAATAACAATGAATCTATGGATGAGAATTTTGTTGGTAGGAATAATTTTGGTAACAACGCTTATAGAGGGAATTTTAATCCTAGGCCATATCCTAGTAATCCTTCTAATAATTATGGAAATTCCTACAACAACTCTTATGAAAATTATAATAAGATGCCCTCTGAATTTGAGAATAGTGTTAAAGAGTTTATGAATTCACAAAAGAATTTTAATGCTTTGCTTGAAGAGAAATTGCTTAAAGTTGATGATTTGGCTAGGAACGTTGATAGAATTTCTCTTGAGGTTGATTCTTTCAAGCTTAGATCTATTCCTCCTAAGCATGATATCAATGAGTCTCTCAAAGCCATGAGAATTTCCATTGATGAGTGCAAGGAAAGAACCGCTAGGATGCGTGCTTCCAAAGATGACTTTATTAAAGCGTGTTCTTCCAATTCCTATGAAAATCAAGATGAAGATCTAAAAGTTATTGATGTGTCCCCTATCAAATCTTTGTTTTGCAATATGAATCTTGATGAAACTGAATATGATCTTCCTTCACCTAGAAGGCGTTCTAAAAATTCGGAGTATTTAGATCTTTATGATGAAAGTGATGAAAGTGGGATTGAAAGAAATAAAAACCTACATGTTGCTAAACCCACTATATTGGATTTCAAGGAATTTAATTATGAAAGTTGCTCTTTAATTGATTGTATTTCCTTGTTGCAATCCGTGCTAAATTCTCCACATGCTTATAGTCAAAAGAAAGCCTTCACCGAACATATTGTTGATGCCTTGCAATCTTATGAAGAGAAACTTGAGTTGAAAGTTTCTATCCCTAGAAAACTCTATGATGAGTGGGAACCAACTATTAAAATTAAAATTAAAGATCATGAGTTTTATGCTTTGTGTGATTTGGGTGCTAGTGTCTCCACTATCCCCAAAACTTTGTGTGATTTTCTAGATTTCCGCGATTTTGATGATTTCTCTTTAAACTTGCATCTTGCGGATTCTACTATTAATAAACCTATGGGAAGGATTATGTTGGGGAACGTAGTAACTTCAAAAAAATTCCTACGCACACGCAAGATCATGGTGATGCACAGCAACGAGAGGGGAGAGTGTATCTACGTACCCACGCAGACCGACTACGGAAGCGTTGACACAACGTAGAGGAAGTAGTCGTATGTCTTCCCGATCCGACCGATCCAAGCACCGTTTCTCCGGCACCTCCGAGTTCTTAGCACACGTACAGCTCGATGACGATCCCTGGGCTCCGATCCAGCAAAGCGTCGGGGAGGAGTTCCGTCAGCACGACGGCGTGGTGACGATGATGATGTTCTACCGACGTAGGGCTTCTCCTAAGCACTACAAGGATATGATCAAGGTGGAATACGGTGGCAGGGGGCACCGCACACGGCTAAGGAACGATCACGTGGATCAACTTGTGTGTCTATGGGGTGCCCCCTGCCCCCGTATATAAAGAAGTGGAGGAGTGTTGGAAATATGCCCTAGAGGCAATAATAAATTGGTTATTATTATATTTCCTTGTTCATGATAATCGTTTATTTTCCATGCTAGAATTGTATTGATAGGAAACTCAGATACATGTGTGGATACATAGACAACACCATGTCCCTAGTAAGCCTCTAGTTGACTAGCTCGTTGATCAATAGATGGTTACGGTTTCCTGACCATGGACATTGGATGTCGTTGATAACGGGATCACATCATTAGGAGAATGATGTGATGGACAATACCCAATCCTAAGCATAGCACTAGATCGGGTAGTTCGTATGCTAAAGCTTTTCTAATGTCAAGTATCATTTCCTTAGACCATGAGATTGTGCAACTCCCAGATACCATAGGAATACTTTGGGTGTGCCAAACGTCACAACGTAACTGGGTGGCTATAAAGGTACACTACAGGTATCTCCGAAAGTGTCTGTTGGGTTGGCACGAATCGAGACTGGGATTTGTCACTCCGTGTGACGGAGAGGTATCTCTGGGCCCACTCGGTAGGACATCATCATAATGTGCACAATGTGATCAAGGAGTTGATCACGGGATGATGTGTTACGGAAAGAGTAAAGAGACTTGCCGGTAACGAGATTGAACAAGGTATCGGGATACCGACGATCGAATCTCGGGCAAGTATCGTACCGCTAGACAAAGGGAATTGTATACGGGATTGATTAAGTCCTTGACATCGTGGTTCATCTGATGAGATCATCGTTGAACATGTGGGAGCCAACATGGGTATCCAGATCCCGCTGTTGGTTATTGACCGGAGAACGTCTCGGTCATGTCTGCATGGTTCCCGAACCCGTAGGGTCTACAAACTTAAGGTTCGATGACGCTAGGGTTATAAAGGGAGTTTGTATGTGGTTACCGAATGTTTTTCGGAGTCCCGGATGAGATCCCGGACGTCACGAGGAGTTCCGGAATGGTCCGGAGGTAAATATTTATATATAGGAAGTCCTATTTCGGCCATCGGGACAAGTTTCGGGGTCACCGGTATTGTACCGGGACCACCGGAAGGGTCCCGGGGGCCCACCGGGTGGGGGCACCTGCCCCGGGGGGCCACATGGGCTGTAGGGGGTGCGCCTTGGCCTATATGGGCCAAGGGCACCAGCCCCAAGAGGCCCATGCGCCAAGAGATGAGGGATAGGAAGAGTCCTAAGGGGGGAAGGCACCTCCGAGGTGCCTTGGGGAGGAGGGACTCCTCCTAGCCGCACCCTTCCTTGGAGGAAGGGCCAAGGCTGCGCCTCCCCCCCTCTCCCTTTCCCCTATATATATGTGGGGGGTGGGAGGGCAGCCATACCAATGTTCTGGTGCAGCCCTCCCCTTCTCCCAAGTCCTTCTCCTCTCCCGTGGTGCTTGGCGAAGCCCTGCAGGATTGCCACGCTCCTCCATCACCACCACACCGTTGTGCTGCTGCTGGATGGAGTCTTCCTCAACCTCCCCCTCTCTCCTTGCTAGATCAAGGCGTGGGAGACGTCACCGGGCTGTACGTGTGTTGAACGCGGAGGTGCCGTCCGTTCGGCACTAGGATCATCGGTGATTTGGATCACGACGAGTACGACTCCATCAACCCCGTTCACTTGAACGCTTCCGCTTAGCGATCTACAAGGGTATGTAGATGCACTCTCCTTCCCCTCGTTGCTAGTTTCTCCATAGATAGATCTTGGTGACACGTAGGAAAATTTTGAATTTCTGCTACGTTACCCAACAGTGGCATCATGAGCTAGGTCTATTGCGTAGATTCTATGCACGAGTAGAACACAAAGTAGTTGTGGGCGTTGATTTTGTTCAATATGCTTACCGTTACTAGTCCAATCTTGATTCGGCGGCATCGTGGGATGAAGCGGCCTGGACCAACCTTACACGTACGCTTACGTGAGACCGGTTCCACCGACAAACATGCACTAGTTGCATAAGGTGGCTGGCGGGTGTCTGTCTCTCCCACTTTAGTCGGATCGGATTCGATGAAAAGGGTCCTTATGAAGGGTAAATAGCAATTGGCATATCACGTTGTGGTTTTTATGTAGGTAAGAAACGTTCTTGCTAGAAACCCATAGCAGCCACGTAAAACATGCAAACAACAATTAGAGGACGTCTAACTTGTTTTTGCAGGGTATGCTATGTGATGTGATATGGCTAAAGGATGTGATGAATGATATATGTGATGTATGAGATTGATCATGTTCTTGTAATAGGAATCACGACTTGCATGTCGATGAGTATGACAACCGGCAGGAGCCATAGGAGTTGTCTTAATTTATTTATGACCCGCGTGTCAACATAAACGTCATGTAATTACTTTACTTTATTGCTAATCGTTAGCTGTAGTAGTAGAAGTAATAGTTGGCGAGACAACTTCATGAAGACACGATGATGGAGATCATGATGATGGAGATCATGGTGTCATGCCGGTGACGCTGATGATCATGGAGCCCCGAAGATGGAGATCAAAAGGAGCAAAGTGATGATGGCCATATCATGTCACTATTTGATTGCATGTGATGTTTATCATGTTTATACATCTTATTTGCTTAGAACGACGGTAGTAAATAAGATGATCCCTCATTAAAATTTCAAGAAAGTGTTCCCCCTAACTGTGCACCGTTGCGACAGTTCGTTGTTTCGAAGCACCACGTGATGATCGGGTGTGATAGATTCTAACGTTCACATACAACGGGTGTAAGACAGATTTACACACGCGAAACACTTAGGTTGACTTGACGAGCCTAGCATGTGTATAGACATGGCCTCGGAACACAGAAGACCGAAAGGTCGAGCATGAGTCGTATGGTAGATACGATCAACATGAAGATGTTCACCGATGTTGACTAGTCCGTCTCACGTGATGATCGGACACGGCCTAGTTGACTCGGATCATGTAATCACTTAGATGACTAGAGGGATGTCTATCTGAGTGGGAGTTCATAAGATGAACTTAATTATCCTGAACATAGTCAAAAGGTCTTCGCAAATTATATCGTAGCTCGCGCTTTAGTTCTGCTGTTTAGATATGTTCCTAGAGAAAATTTAGTTGAAATTTGATAGTAGCAATTATGCGGACTAGGTCCGTAAACTGAGGATTGTCCTCATTGCTTCTTAGAAGGCTTATGTCCTTAATGCACCGCTCAGTGTGCTGAACCTCAAACGTTGTCTGTGGATGTTGCGAACATCTGACATACACGTTTTGATAACTACATGATAGTTCAGTTAAACGGTTTAGAGTTGACGCACCGAAGACGTTTTGAAACGTCGCGAAACATATGAGATGTTTTGAGGGCTGAAATTGGGATTTCAGGCTCGTGCCCACGTCAAGAGGTATAAGACCTCCGACGATTTTCTTAGCCTGCAAACTAAGGGAGAAAAGCTCAATTGTTGAGCTTGTGCTCAGATTGTCTGAGTACAACAATCATTTGAATCGAGTGGGAGTTGATCTTCCAGATGAGATAGTGATGTTTCTCCGAAGTCATTACCACCAAGCTGCTAGAGCTTCGTGATGAACTATAACATATCGAGGACATATATGATGATTTTTGAGATATTCGTGATGTTTGACACCACAAAAGTAGAAATCAAGAAGGAGCATCAATTGTTGATGGTTGGTGAAACCACTAGTTTCTAGAAGGGCGAGGGCAAGAAGGGATACTTCATGAAACGACAATTCAGCTGCTGCTCTAGTGAAGAAACCCAAGGTTGAACCCAAACCCGAGACTAAGTGCTTCTGTAATAAGGGGAACAGCCACTGGAGCAGAATTACCCTAGATACTTGGTAGATTAGAAGGCTGGCAAGGTCGATAGAAGTATATTGGATATACATTGTGTTGATGTGTACTTTACTAGTACTCCTAGTAGCACCAGGGTATTAGATACCGGTTCGGTTGCTAAGTGTTAGTAACTCGAAATAAAAGCTACGGAATAAACGGAGACTAGCTAAAGGTGAGCTGACGATATGTGTTGGAAGTGTTTCCGATGTTGATATGATCAAGCATCGCACGCTCCCTCTACCATCGAGATTGGTGTTAAACCTAAATAATTGTTATTTGGTGTTTGCATTGAGCATAGACATGATTGGATTATGTCTATCGCAATACGGTTATTCATTTAAAGAGAATAATAGTTACTCTGTTTATTTGAATAATACCTTCAATGGTCTTGCACCTAAAATGAATGGTTTATTGAATCTCGATCGTAGTGATACACATGTTCATGCCAAAAGATATAAGATAGTAATGATAGTACCACCTACTTGTGGCACTGCCACTTAAGTCATATCGGTATAAAACGCATGAAGAAGCTCCATGTTGATGGATCTTTGGACTCACTCATTTTTGAAAGGATTGAGACATGCGAACCATGTCTATTGGTGTATATACATGAAGAAACTCCATGCAAATGGACCGTTTGGACTCACTTGATTTTGAATCACTTGAGACATGCAAATCATACCACATGGGCAAGATGACTGAAAGCCTCGGTTTCAGTAAAATGGAACTGGAAAGCAACTTGTTGGAAGTAATACATTTTGATGTGTGCAGTCCAATGAGTGCTGAGGCGTGTAGTGGATATCGTTACGTTCTTACTTCACAGATGATTTGAGTAGATGTTGAGTATATTTACTTGATGAATCACGAGTCTGAATTATTGAAAGGTTCAAGTAATTTCAGTGTGAAGTTGAAAGATCGTCGTGAAAAAAAGATAAAATATCTATGATATGATCATAGAGATGAATATCTGAATTACGAGTTTGGCACAGAATTAAGACATTGTGGAAATTGTTTCACAACTAATACAGCCTGGAACACCATGGTGTGTCCGTACATCATAACTGCACTCTATTGGATATAATGCATACCATGATGTCTCTTATCGAATTACCACGATAGTTTATGGGTTAGGCATTAGAGACAACCGCATTCACTTTAATAGGGCACCATGTAATTCCGATGAGATAACACCGTATGAACTATGGTTTAGAGAAACCTAAGCTGTCATTTCTTAAAAGTTTGGGGCCGTGACGCTTATGTGAAAAAGTTTCAGGATGATAAGCTCGAATCCAAAGCGGATAAATGCATCTTCATAGGACACCCAAAACAGTTGGTTATACCTCCTGTCTCAGATTCGAAAGCAATAAGGGATTGTTTCTAGAATCAGGTCCTTTCTCGAGGAAAGGTTTCTCTCGAAAGAATTTAGTGGGAGTATGGTGGAAACTTGATGAGGTTATTGAACCGTCTCTTCAACTAGTGTGTGGCAGGGCACAGGAAGTTGTTCCTGTGGCACCTACACCAATTGAAGTGGAAGCTTATGATATTGATCATGAGACTTCGGATCAAGTCACTCCCAAACCTCGTGGGATGACAAGGATGCGTACTACTTCAGAGTGGTACGTAATCCTATCTTGGAAGTCATGTTGCTAGACAACAATGAGCCTACGAGCTATGGAGAAGCGATGGTGGGCCTGGATTCCGATAAATGGCTCGAGGCCATAAAATCCGAGAGAGGATCCATGTATGAAAACAAAGTGTAGACTTTGGAAGAACTACTTGATGGTCGTAAGGCTGTTAGGTACATATGGATTTTAAAAGGAAGACGGACAATGATGGTAAATGTCACCATTAAGAAAGCTCGACTTGTCATTAAGAAGTTTCCCGAAAAGTTCAAGGAGTTGACTACGGTGAGACTTTCTCACTCATAGCGATGCTAAGAGTCTGTTGGAATTATATTAGCGATTATTGCATTGTTTATGAAATCTTGCAGATAGGATGTCAAAACATTGTTTCCTCGATGATTTTCTTGAGGAAAAGTTGTATGTGATACAACCGGAAGGTTTTGTCAATCCTGAAGGATGTTAATAAGTATGCAAAGCTCCAGCGATCCTTCTAAGGACTGGAGTAAGCATCTCGGAGTTGGAGAATGTATGCTTTGATGAGATGATCAAAGATTTTGGGTGTATACAAAGTTTATGAGAAACTTGTATTTCCAAAGAAGTGAGTGGGAGCACTATAGAATTTCTGATGAGTATATGTTGTTGACATATTGTTGATCAGAAATGACGTAGAATTTCTGGAAAGCATATAGGGTTATTTGGAAAGTGTTTTTTTTCAATGGAAGACCTGGATTGAGCTACTTGAGCATTGAGCATCAAGATCTATAAGGATAGATCAAAACGCTTAATGGTACTTTCAAATGAGCACATACCTTGACATGATCTTGAAGGTGTTCAAGATGAATCAGTCAAAGAAGGAGTTCTTGCCTGAGTTGTAAGGTATGAAGTTGAGACTTAAAGCTCGACCACGGCAGAATAGAGAGAAAGGACGAAGGTCGTCCCCTATGCTTAAGACATAGGCTCTACAGTATGCTATGCTGTGTACCGCACCTAAAGTGTGCCTTGCCATGAGTCAGTCAAGGGGTACAAGAGTGATCCAAGAATGGATCACAAGACAGCGGTCAAAGTTATCCTTAGTAACTAGTGGACTAAGGAATTTTCTCGATTATGGAGGTGGTAAAAGAGTTCGTCGTAAAGGGTTACGTCGATGCAAGCTTAAACACCTATCCGGATAGCTCTGAGTAGAGATACCGGATACGTATAATGGAGCAACAATTTGGAATAGCTCCAAGTAGAACAGTTATTTGAATTGGCTCCAAATGTAGCGTAGTAGTTGCATCTACAAGATGACATAGAAATTTGCGAAGTACATATGGATCTGAATGTTGTAGACCCGTTGACTAAAACCTCTCTCACAAGCAACATGATCAGACCTAGAACTCATTGAGTGTTAATCACATAGTGATGTGAACTAGAGTACTGACTCTAGTAAACTCTTGGGTGTTAGTCACATGGCGATGTGACCTGTGAGTGTTAATCACATGGCGATGTGAACTAGATTATTGACTCTAGTGCAAGTGGGAGACTGTTGGAAATATGCCCTAGAGGCAATAATAAATTGGTTATTATTATATTTCCTTGTTCATGATAATCGTTTATTTTCCATGCTAGAATTGTATTGATAGGAAACTCAGATACATGTGTGGATACATAGACAACACCATGTCCCTAGTAAGCCTCTAGTTGACTAGCTCGTTGATCAATAGATTGTTACGGTTTCCTGACCATGGACATTGGATGTCGTTGATAATGGGATCACATCATTAGGAGAATGATGTGATGGACAAGACCCAATCCTAAGCATAGCACTAGATCGGGTAGTTCGTATGCTAAAGCTTTTCTAATGTCAAGTATCATTTCCTTAGACCATGAGATTGTGCAACTCCTGGATACCGTAGGAATACTTTGGGCGTGCCAAACGTCACAACGTAACTGGGTGGCTATAAAGGTACACTACAGGTATCTCCAAAAGTGTCTGTTGGGTTGGCACGAATCGAGACTGGGATTTGTCACTCCGTGTGACGGAGAGGTATCTCTGGGCCCACTCGGTAGGACATCATCATAATGTGCACAATGTGATCAAGGATTTGATCACGGGATGATGTGTTACGGAACGAGTAAAGAGACTTGCCGGTAACGAGATTGAACAAGGTATCGGGATACCGACGATCGAATCTCGGGCAAGTATCGTACCGCTAGACAAAGGGAATTGTATACGGGATTGATTAAGTCCTTGACATCGTGGTTCATCCGATGAGATCATCGTTGAACATGTGGGAGCCAACATGGGTATCCAGATCCCGCTGTTGGTTATTGACCGGAGAACGTCTCGGTCATGTCTTCATGGTTCCCGAACCCGTAGGGTCTACAAACTTAAGGTTCGATGACGCTAGGGTTATAAAGGAAGTTTGTATGTGGTTACCGAATGTTTTTCGGAGTCCCGGATGAGATCCCGGACGTCACGAGGAGTTCCGGAATGGTCCGGAGGTAAAGATTTATATATAGGAAGTCCTATTTCGGCCATCGGGGCAAGTTTCGGGGTCACCGGTATTGTACCGGGACCACCGGAAGGGTCCCGGGGGCCCACCGGGTGGGGCCACCTGCCCCGGGGGGCCACATGGGCTGTAGGGGGTGCGCCTTGGCCTATATGGGCCAAGGGCACCAGCCCCAAGAGGCCCATGCGCCAAGAGATGAGGGATAGGAAGAGTCCTAAGGGGGGAAGGCACCTCCGAGGTGCCTTGGGGAGGAGGGACTCCTCCTAGCCGCACCCTTCCTTGGAGGAAGGGCCAAGGCTGCGCCTCCCCCCCTCTCCCTTGCCCCTATATATATGTGGGGGGTGGGAGGGCAGCCATACCAATGTTCTGGTGCAGCCCTCCCCTTCTCCCAAGTCCTTCTCCTCTCCCGTGGTGCTTGGCGAAGCCCTGCAGGATTGCCACGCTCCTCCATCACCACCACGCCGTTGTGCTGCTACTGGATGGAGTCTTCCTCAACCTCTCCCTCTCTCCTTGCTGGATCAAGGCGTGGGAGACGTCACCGGGCTGTACGTGTGTTGAATGCGGAGGTGCCGTCCGTTCGGCACTAGGATCATCGGTGATTTGGATCACGACGAGTACGACTCCATCAACCCCGTTCACTTGAACGCTTCTGCTTAGCGATCTACAAGGGTATGTAGATGCACTCTCCTTCCCCTCGTTGCTAGTTTCTCCATAGATAGATCTTGGTGACACGTAGGAAAATTTTGAATTTCTGCTACGTTACCCAACAAGGAGGGGAGGGCCGGCCCTCTCTATGGCACGCCCTAGGGGAGTCCTACTCCCACCGGGAGTAGGATTCCCCCTTTCCTAGTCCAACTAGGAGTCCTTCCATGTATTAGGAGTAGGAGACAAGGAAGAGGAAAGGAGAAGGGAAGGAAGGAGGGGGCGCAGCCCCTCCCCCTAGTCCAATTCGGACTAGGCCTTGGGGGGCGCGCGGCCTGCCCTAGGCAGCCCCTCTCTCTTTCCCGTATGGCCCAATAAGGCCCAATACTTCCCCTCGTATTCCCGTAACTCTCCGGTACTCCGAAAAATACCCGAATCACTCGGAACATTTCCGATGTCCGAATATAGTCGTCCAATATATCGATCTTTACGTCTCGACCATTTCGTGACTCCTCGTCATGTCCCCGATCTCATCCGGGACTCCGAACTCCTTCGGTACATCAAAACTCATAAACTCATAATATAACTGTTATCGAAACCTTAAGCGTGCGGACCCTACGGTTCGAGAACAATGTAGACATGACCGAGACACGTCTCCGGTCAATAACCAATAGCGGGACCTGGATGCCCATATTGGCTCCTACATATTCTACGAAGATCTTTTATCGGTCAGACCGCATAACAACATACGTTGTTCCCTTTGTCATCGGTATGTTACTTGCCCGAGATTCGATCGTCGGTATCAAATACCTAGTTCAATCTCGTTACCGGCAAGTCTCTTTACTCGTTCCGTAATACATCATCCCGCAACTAACTCATTAGTTGCAATGCTTGCAAGGCTTAAGTGATGTGCATTACCGAGAGGGCCCAGAGATACCTTTCCGACAATCGGAGTGACAAATCCTAATCTCGAAATACGCCAACCCAACATGTACCTTTGGAGACACTTGTAGAGCTCCTTTATAATCACCCAGTTATGTTGTGACGTTCGGTAGCACACAAAGTGTTCCTCCGGCAAACGGGAGTTGCATATCTCATAGTCATAGGAACATGTATAAGTCATGAAGAAAGCAATAGCAACATACTAAACGATCAAGTGCTAAGCTAACGGAATGGGTCAAGTCAATCACATCATTCTCCTAATGATGTGATCCCGTTAATCAAATAACAACTCTTTGTCTATGGTTAGGAAACATAACCATCTTTGATTAATGAGCTAGTCAAGTAGAGGCATACTAGTGACACTCTGTTTGTCTATGTATTCACACATGTATTATGTTTCCGGTTAATACAATTCTAGCATGAATAATAAACATTTATCATGATATAAGGAAATAAATAATAACTTTATTATTGCCTCTAGGGCATATTTCCTTCAGTCTCCCACTTGCACTAGAGTCAATAATCTAGTTCACATCGCCATGTGATTTAACAGCAATAGTTCACATCACCATGTGATTAACACCCATAGTTCACATCGTCATGTGACCAACACTCAAAGGGTTTACTAGAGTCAGTAATCTAGTTCACATATCTATGTGATTAACACCCAAAGAGTACTAAGGTGTGGATCATGTTTTGCTTGTGAGATAATTTTAGTCAACGGGTCTGTCACATTCAGATCCGTAAGTATTTTGCAAGTTCTATGTCTACAATGCTCTACACGGAGCTACTCTAGCTAATTGCTCCCACTTTCAATATGTATCTAGATTGAGACTTAGAGTCATCTAGATTAGTGTCAAAACTTGCATTGACGTAACCTTTTACGACGAACCTTTTGTCACCTCCATAATTGAGAAACATATCCTTATTCCACTAAGGATAATTTTGACCGCTGTCTAGTGATCTACTCCTAGATCACTATTGTACTCCCTCTCTTAACACAGTGTATGGTATACAATAGATCTGGTACACAGCATGGCATACTTTATAGAACCTATGACTGAGGCATAGGGAATGACTTTCATTCTCTTTCTATCTTCTGCCGTGGTCGGGCTTTGAGTCTTACTCAACTTCACACCTTGTAATACAGGCAAGAACTCTTTCTTTGACTGCTCCATTTTGAACTACTTCAAAATCTTGTCAAGGTATGATTTTATTGAAAAAACTTATCAAGCATCTTGATCTATCTCTATAGATCTTGATGCTCAATATGTAAGCAGCTTCACCGAAGTCTTTCTTTGAAAAACTCCTTTCAAACACTCCTTTATGCTTTACAGAATAATTCTACATTATTTCCGATCAACAATATGTCATTCACATATACTTTATCAGAAATGCTGTAGTGCTCCCACTCACTTTCTTGTAAATACAGGCTTCTCCGCAAGTCTGTATAAAACTATATGCTTTGATCAACTTATCAAAGCGTGTATTCCAACTCTGAGATGCTTGCACCAGTCCATAGATGAATCGCTGGAGCTTGCATATTTTGTTAGCACCTTTAGGATTGACAAAACCTACTGGTTGCATCATATACAACTCTTCTTTAAGATATCCATTAAGGAATGCAGTTTTGTTTATCCATTTGCCAGATTTCATAAAATGCGGCAATTGCTAACATGATTCGGACAGACTTAAGCATAGATACGATTGAGAAACTCTCATCGTAGTCAACACTTTGAACTTGTCGAAAACCTTTTGCGACAATTCTAGCTTTGTAGATAGTAACACTACTATCAACGTCCGTCTTCCTCTTGAAGATCCATTTATTTTCTATGGCTTGCCGATCATCGGGCAAGTCAACCAAAGTCCATACTTTGTTTTCATACATGAATCCTATCTCAGATTTCATGGCCTCAAGCCATTTTGCGGAATCTGGGCTCATCATCGCTTCCTCATAGTTCGCAAGTTCGTCATGGTCTAGTAACATGACTTCCAGAACAGGATTACTGTACCACTCTGGTGCGGATCTCACTCTGGTTTACCTACGAGATTCGGTAGTAACTTGATCTGAAGTTTTATGATCATCATCATTAGCTTCCTCACTAATTGGTGTAGTAGTCACAGGAACAGATTTCTGTGATGAACTACTTTCCAAGAAGGGAGAAGGTACAATTACCTTATCAAGTTCTACTTTCCTCCCACTCACTTCTTTCGAGAGAAACTCCTTCTCTAGAAAGGATCCATTATAAGCAACGAATGTCTTGCCTTAGGATCTGTGATAGAAGGTGTACCCAACAGTCTCCTTTTGGGTATCCTATGAAGACATATTTCTCCGATTTGGTTTTGAGCTTATCAGGATGAAACTTTTTTCACATAAGCATCACAACCCCAAACTTTAAGAAATGACAACTTTGGTTTCTTGCTAAACCACAGTTCAGATTGTGTCGTCTCAACGGACTTAGATGGTGCCCCTTTTTTAACGTGAATGCAGTTGTCTTTAATGCATAACCTCAAAAACGATAGTGGTAAATCGGTAAGAAACATCATAGATTTGCACTATATCTAATAAAGTACGGCTATGGCGTTCGGACACACCATTATGCTGTGGTGTTCCGGGTGGCATGAATTTTTGAAACTATTCCACATTGTTTTAATTGAAGACCAAACTCGTAACTCAAATATTTGTCTCCTGCGATCAGATCGTAGAAGCCTTATTTTCTTGTTACGATGATTCTCCACTTCACTCTGAAATTCTTTGAACTTTTCAAATGTTTCAGACTTATGTTTCATCAAGTAGATATACTTATATCTGCTCAAATCATCTGTGAAGATCAGAAAATAATGATACCTATCGCGAGCCTCAATATTCATCGGACCACATACATCAGTATGTATGATTTCCAACAAATCTGTTGCTCGCTCCATTGTTCCGAAGAACAGAGTCTTACTCATCTTGCCCATGAGGCATGGTTCGCAAGCATAAACTGATTCATAATCAAGTGATTCCAAAAGCCCATCAGCATGGAGTTTCTTCATGCGCTTTACACCAATATGACCTAAACGACAGTGCTACAAATAAGTTGCACTATCATTATTAACTTTGCATCTTTTGGTTTCAATATTATGATTATGTGTATCACTACGATCGAGATCCAACGAACTATTTTCATTGGGTGTGTAACCATATAAGGTTTTATTCATGTAAACAGAATAACAATTTATTCTCTTACTTAAATAAATAACCGTATTACAATAAACATGATCAAATCATATTCATGCTCAACGTAAACACCAAATAACACTTATTTAGGTTCAACACTAATCCCGAATTTACAGGGAGTGTGCGATGATGATCATATCAATCTTGGAACCACTTCCAACACACATCGTCACTTCACCCTTAACTAGTCTCTATTTATTCTGCAACTCCCGTTTCGAGTTACTAATCTTAGCAACTGAACTAGTATCAAATACTGAGGGGTTGCTATAAACACTAGTAAAGTACACATCAATAACATGTATATCAAATATACTTATGTTCACTTTGCCATCCTTCTTATCTGCCAATCACTTGGGGTAGTTCCGCTTCCAGTGACCACTCCCTTTGCAGTAGAAGCACTCAGTCTCAGGCTTAGGTCCAGACTTGGGCTTCTTCACTTGAGCAACAACTTGCTTGCTGTTCTTTTTGAAGTTCCCCTTCTTCCCTCTGCCCTTTTCTTGAAACTAGTGGTCTTGTCTACCATCAACACTTGATGTTTTTCTTGATTTCTACCTTCATCGATTTCATCATCATGAAAAGCTCGGGAGTCGTTTTCGTCATCCCTTGCATACTATAGTTCATCACGAAGTTCTACTAACTTGGTCATGGTGACTAGAGAATTCTGTCAATCACTATCTTATCTGGAAGATTAACTCCCACTTGATTCAAGTGATTGTAGTACCCAGACAATCTGAGCACATGCTCACTAGTTGAGCGATTCTCCTCCATCTTTTAGCTATAGAACTTGTTGGAGACTTCATATCTCTCAACTCGGGTATTTGCTTGAAATATTATCTTCAACTCCTGGAACATCTCATATGGTCCATGACGTTCAAAACGTCTTTGAAGTCCCGATTCTAAGCCATTAAGCATGGTGCACTAAACTATCAAGTAGTCATCATATTGAGCTAGCCAAACGTTCATAACGTCTGCATCTGCTCCTGTAATAGGTCTGTCACCTAGCGGTGCATCAAGGACATAATTCTTCTATGCAGCAATGAGGATAAACCTCAGATCACGGATCCAATCCGCATCATTGCTACTAACATCTTTCAATACAATTTTCTCTAGGAACATATCAAAATAAACACAGGGAAGCAACAACGCGAGCTATTGATCTACAACATGATTTACAAAATACTACCAGGACTAATTTCATGATAAATTTAAGTTCAATTAATCATATTACTTAAGAACTCCCACTTAGATAGACATCCCTCTAATCCTCTAAGTGATCACGTGATCCAAATCAACTAAACCATAACCGATCATCACGTGAGATGGAGTAGTTTTCAATGGTGAACATCGCTATGTTGATCATATGTACTATATGATTCACGCTCGACCTTTCGGTCTCCGTGTTCCAAGGCCATATCTGCATATGCTAGGCTCGTCAAGTTTAACCTGAGTATTCTGCGTGTGCAAAAACTGTCTTGCACCCGTTGTAGATGGACGTAGAGCTTATCACACCCGATCATCACGTGGTGTCTGGGCACGACGAACTTTGGCAACGGTGCATACTCAGGGAGAACACTTCTTGATAATTTAGTGAGAGATCATCTTATAATGCTACCGTCAATCAAAGCAAGATAAGATGCATAAAAAGATAAACATCACATGCAATCAATATAAGTGATATGATATGGCCATCATCATCTTGTGCTTGTGATCTCCATCTCCGAAGCACCGTCATGATCACCATCGTCACCGGCGCGACACCTTGATCTCCATCATAGCATCGTTGTCGTCTCGCCAATCTTATGCTTCCACGACTATCGCTACCGCTTAGTGATAAAGTAAAGCATTACATCGCGATTGCATTGCATACAATAAAGCGACAACCATATGGCTCCTGCTAGTTGTCGATAACTCGGTTACACAACATGATCATCTCATACAATAAAATTTAGCATCATGTCTTGGCCATATCACATCACAACATGCCCTGCAAAAACAAGTTAGACGTCCTCTACTTTGTTGTTGCAAGTTTTACGTGGCTGCTACGGGCTTAAGTAAGAACCAATCTCACCTACGCATCAAAACCACAACGATAGTTTGTCAAATAGACTCCGTTTTAACCTTCGCAAGGACCAGGCATAGCCACACTCGGTTCAACTAAAGTTGGAGAAACTGACACCCGCCAGCCACCTGTGTGCAAAGCACGGCGGTAGAACCAGTCTCGCGTAAGCGTACGCGTAATGTCGGTCCGGGCCGCTTCATCCAACAATACCGCCGAACCAAAGTATGACATGCTGGTAGGCAGTATGACTTATATCGCCCACAACTCACTTGTGTTCTACTCGTGCAAATAACATCAAACCATAAAACCTAGGCTCGGATGCCACTGTTGGGGAACGTAGTAATTTCAAAAAAATTCCTACGCACACGCAAGATCATGGTGATGCACAGCAACGAGAGGGGAGAGTGTTGTCTACGTACCCACGCAAACCGACTACGGAAGCGTTGACACAACGTAGAGGAAGTAGTCGTATGTCTTCCCGATCCGACCGATCCAAGCACCGTTACTCCGGCACCTCCGAGTTCTTAGCACACGTACAGCTCGATGACGATTCCCGGGCTCCGATCCAGCAAAGCGTCGGGGAGGAGTTCCGTCAGCACGACGGCGTGGTGACGATGATGATGTTCTACCGACGCAGGGCTTCGCCTAAGCACTACAACGATATGATCAAGGTGGAATATGGTGGCAGGGGGCACCGCACACGGCTAAGGAACGATCACGTGGATCAACTTGTGTGTCTATGGGGTGCCCCCTGCCCCCGTATATAAAGAAGTGGAGGAGGGGAGGGCCGGCCCTCTCTATGGCGCGCCCTAGGGGAGTCCTACTCCCACCGGGAGTAGGATTCCCCCTTTCCTAGTCCAACTAGGAGTCCTTCCATGTATTAGGAGTAGGAGACAAGGAAGAGGAAAAGAGAAGGGAAGGAAGGAGGGGGCGCAGCCCCTCCCCCTAGTCCAATTCGGACTAGGCCTTGGGGGGCGCGCGGCCTGCCCTAGGCAGCCCCTCTCTCTTTCCCGTATGGCCCAATAAGGCCCAATACTTCTCCCCCGTATTCCCGTAACTCCCCGGTACTCCGAAAAATACCCGAATCACTCGGAACCTTTCCGATGTCCGAATATAGTCGTCCAATATATCGATCTTTACGTCTCGACCATTTCTAGACTCCTCGTCATGTCCCCGATCTCATCCGGGACTCCGAACTCCTTCGGTACATCAAAACTCATAAACTCATAATATAACTGTCATCGAAACCTTAAGCGTGCGGACCCTACGGTTCGAGAACAATGTAGACATGACCGAGACACGTCTCCGGTCAATAACCAATAGCGGGACCTGGATGCCCATATTGGCTCCTACATATTCTACGAAGATCTTTTATCGGTCAGACCGCATAACAACATACGTTGTTCCCTTTGTCATCGGTATGTTACTTGCCCGAGATTCGATCGTCGGTATCAAATACCTAGTTCAATCTCGTTACCGGCAAGTCTCTTTACTCGTTCCGTAATACATCATCCCGCAACTAACTCATTAGTTGCAATGCTTGCAAGGCTTAAGTGATGTGCATTACCGAGAGGGCCCAGAGATACCTTTCCGACAATCGGAGTGACAAATCCTAATCTCGAAATACGCCAACCCAACATGTACCTTTGGAGACACCTGTAGTACTCCTTTATAATCACCCAGTTACGTTGTGACGTTTGGTAGCACCCAAAGTGTTCCTCCGGCAAACGGGAGTTGCATAATCTCATAGTCATAGGAACATGTATAAGTCATGAAGAAAGCAATAGCAACATACTAAACGATCAAGTGCTAAGCTAACGGAATGGGTCAAGTCAATCACATCATTCACTAATGATGTGATCCCGTTAATCAAAACAACTCATGTCTATGGTTAGGAAACATAACCATCTTTGATCAACGAGCTAGTCAAGTAGAGGCATACTAGTGACACTATGTTTGTCTATGTATTCACACATGTATTATGTTTCCGTTTAATACAATTCTAGCATGAATAATACACATTTATCATGAAATAAGGAAATAAATAATAACTTTATTATTGCCTTAGGGCATATTTCCTTCAGATTAATGATGTTATTACTGTTGCAAATAGGAATTATGTGCCCGTAGATTTCATTGTTCTTGATATAGATTGAAATCCTTCTTGCCCTATTATTCTTGGTAGACCTTTCCTTAGAACGGTTGGTGCGATTATGATATGAAGGAAGGGAATATTGGATTCCGCTGCAGCCAAACTGATGAATGAATCTACGGTGTGTGCAATTTGATTCTTGTTACAGTACGTTCACACAAGAGAGTTGATCTGCTTATGTTTCTGAATTGGATCCCCTCCCAACTTAATGCATGTTTTGAGAGCAATATTTTTCGATCAAGTCCTAATCACTTACTTACTAGTAAGTGTGCACGTGCAACGCACGTATAACCTTGAGAAATAAATCTCCTGTTGCATGTAATATGTAGCATGTCAATTCTGCAAAGAGAAAGTTAAGTACTTCCCGTGCATGGAGAAAAAGGATCCCGCCATGATATAATAATTCTAACTAATATGATAAACAGAAGGCACATGAAACTAATGAGGTTAGTATAATATAGCCAAAACAGCACATCTGCATTGCTATATTAACACACACCTTGATAGTAGCGAGCATCGAAGGAAGAAATTAAGATAGCTTGAGCAAAATATAGGAATAAGCAAATATTGGTGGATTATATTCTTCATCTTTTGAAACTGGTAGGCCCGAGTTTCATACAGAATAAATCTGATAGCTTTACAGTCAATCGATCAAGAATAAGAATACATCTATCGCCTATACATTCAACTCTGTTGTAATATGTACGAAGTCGAACAACATTTATGAGTTTGTTCTTGCAGCTCTTATCAGGTTTAGTACAAAGGACTAAAGTAGCAGAAGATGAGTCTGAACTGAAGGAAATCAAATAAACCAAATATGATAGTAGAAGATCGCATGGTACACATGGAGCCAATATCATATCCAGCCTTTTGTATTGTCCCTGATATCTGAGATGTGATTTGTTACTATGGGTGTAGCATACACATTTGCGAAATTATATATAGAATTAGTTGGCACAAAAAATTACTATACACAATGTGGATGTGGATTATACTCTTGTCATTTTGAATGAAGTTAAGCTTTGATCAGCATATATGCAAAGGAAGTGCACGCAGATGAACAAAAAGTCAAATTTTCTTTGCTTTTTGCTGTTCACGGAAGTATACATGCAGTGCACCTACAGACCTTGAATGAAATTAAGGGCCATAGTTAATTAGCACCACCACCACTTTATGAAGGAAAAAATACCAACTAGTGGATATGCCCACTCTTCTAATGCTATTTGTGCACATCATCTTACCATGCACTTCAAACACACCGAAACAGACTCTTAATTAAACTAACGTCAGTGAGCGTGAAGACCGCATAACAGCAGAGAAGGGCCTCCTGGGCCGGGGCTCAAGACGGGCCATCGGTAAGTTGCGCAGATCTGGCGGGCGGGTGGTCTGCTCCATTTTAGAGTCTACATTCCTAAAAACAAAACATTTCATGCATGAAAATCTGAGTCCCCTAGGCCCTAGCGACAGTGGTAATCAAAGATTAATTTAGGATCTATTATCATAAAATAAGAAAAGAGATAAATTTACTGTATGTGCTAGCGGGCATTACCTCAAACACATTGTGTGCACCGTGGTGCGGGATCAGCACCAACAGAACATTGGCGTGATGGCATGGGGAGGACGATAGCTGATGTGTGGCCACCCCACCATCTTCCACCTGGGATCCCCTTCCACCTCTCCGGTGCCTCGATCTCCCCTCTCCTTCACCGCACGGCCACAGCAACCACCTTGACCGCTGTAATCAAGAAGCACAACTTGGGAAGACGATGGCAACGGCAGCAAGTCAAGAGTAGTACGATGGAGGCTGCATCGGCTGGGCAGCGGTGCTGGCGACGGAGGCGGCGTTGAGCATGATGCGGTCATCCCCCTAGAGTAGCTGTTAATATGAAGACGGTGGCAGCGGCGACTCCATGGAGGCTGCAGCGGCTGGGCAGGGGCGCCGGCGTGGGAGGCGGCGATGGACGTGATGCAGACTGCACAGTAGGCCGCGCTTAGCGGGGGCTCCGGCGAGGGAGGCCGCACTGGGCGGGGGCGCTAGCGAAGGAGGCCTTCCTGTGTTGGCGCGCTGCATGCCGGACTTCGTCCTTGTTGTTGTCGGGCCGGCGGATGTGCGTGTGGGTTGGCGTCGGGGGTAGCCGGAGAGAAGAGTTGTGGCCTTGATCTGCGGCCGTATGCTGGCGGCGGCAATCTAACCTAGGAGGATGCGATGGACATGGAAAGATAGAACAGGAAGGAGCTGGCAATGGTGTTCGATCGGTATGAGAAGGAGCTGATTACGCTTTGACGGAACACATATTCTTGGCGGTCGATTTTTTGGCAAAGTACGTCCACCGGAGGGTTTTTGCTAAGCGCTAACGTGGTGCTGTATTAGATTATAATCCGGGCTGTTAGATCTGAAGAATTTTAGAAGAGGTAAAAGAAATTTTCAAGGTAACTTTAAGCTTCCTTGAACTAATGTTGGTTATGTAAGCAGTCGAATTTAGGACCTAGCGTGCCAGTTATACACTCTGAAGAATGTAAACCTTTGAACTTGTCTATCAAGTCAAGGATACATGATCCAACTATCGACATACTTTATAAAATTTGTCAGAACACTATCTATAATAAATATAGCGAAAGCAAGCACTTATAAGCACAATGTCTGAAAATGTCAAACTGTGTACAAGTCAAGTTTACACTAAAAGTAGAAACAGATTTTATGCACTGCAAATGACAGAATCTACCAACAAAGCTTAAAGGCACGGATTGGCAATATATATTTGTGAACCGAACATGACATAAACTGGCAATATAACCTCACGCCACAATTTGGAAATAAATATGATGGTACATGACATTAACATTAAAAGTAATGTTAAAGAAATTTCAAGCCATCTGAAAAAAATAGAATATCACATTAACCAACAATATACCCTGTTTTCACTCTAATTTAAGGGAAATAAACATGTTTTTACATGACAGGGAAGACAAATGACACATGCTCCTTTTCAGTGGCATAGGGCGCTCGACGCGGCTGCGTAAGGAGACATGCTCGTACCTGTCGTCGCCGCGTAGCGCTGCAGGCCCACGTCGCCGTCGTTCCTCAGGATGAGAAGACCAGGAGAGTCAAACCAAGAGTCGACCCGTCGAAGACGACGAACACTCAAACAGGTGAACGAAAAGAAGGAAGTGACGGAACTCAAGGAACGATCGGAATCAAGGTCAGGTCTCATCGATCATGTGATCCGAACAAACAGGAAACGAGAGATTTGGTTTCCGCGTTATTATCTGCCTACATGCGAACATGGGCCATGCCTTTTTCTTATTTCCTTCTATGTACGCAGTACACAAGGCTGAGTTTAAAAAAACATGATGGCGTAGATCATGGTAATTATTATTAATTGATATTTTCCTTCTATGTATGCATCACACAAGGCTGAGTATTAAAAAACATGATGGCGTAGATCATGGTAATTATTGTTAATTGATATTTTCCTTCTATGTACACAGCACACAAGGCCGAGTTTCAGAAAAACAAATATATGATGACGTAGATCATGGTAATTCTTGCTAATTGATATGATTAAAATAGGCCAGGTTGGAGCGAGATCATGGTAATTATTGCGTAATTATGATGGCGTAGGTCATATGGTAATTGTTGCTAATTGATTATGGTAAATGATGTGATACAACATTGAGGCAATCCGGTCCATTGAGAGATGGCGGATGTATGGCTGAGATGTAATCTTTCTGCCACAACTCGATTGTTTAATAGTAGTAGAGATGCCTAGCTAGGGGCGTTAAACGATAGCGCTTGTTGGGAGGCAACCCAATTTTATTTTTAGTTTTTTGTGTTTTTCTTCTGTTAGGGAATAAATAACCCATCTACCTTCTGTTCAGATGTGGTTTTGAGTTTTAATTAGTGTTTGTACCAAGCTAGACCTATTGGATCTTCTTGGATGATAGTTATTTGATCTTGCTGTAATTTCCAGAAACTTTGCGCTTAGTGCCCGAATTGTTAAAAATCATCAGAATGTGATAAAATACTGATTCCAATTGCTGCTGATCAATAAAAACAAATTCTAGGTCGTCTAAGTTTGGTAGATTTTTTGGAGTTCCAGAAGTTTGCGTTAGTTACAGATTACTACAGACTGTTCTGTTTTTCGTGTGTTGTTTGCTTATTTTGATGAACCTATGGCTAGTAAAATAGGGTATAATCCATAGAGAAGTTGGAATAAAGTAGGTTTAACACCAATATAAATAAAGAATGAGTTCATTACAGTACTTTGAAGTGGTCTTTTGTTTTTCTTTCCCTAACGGAGCTCACGAGATTTCTATTGAGTTTTGTGTTGTGAAGTTTTCAAGTTTTGGGTGAATTCTCTTGATGGATTATGGAACAAGGAGTGGCAAGAGCCTAATCTTGGGGATGCCCATGGCACCCCCAAGATAATCCAAGGACACCAAAAAGTCAAATCTTGGGGATGCCCCGGAAGGCATCCCCTCTTTCGTCCACTTCCATCGGTAATTTACTTGGAGCTATATTTTTATTCACCAACATGATATGTGTTTTGCTTGGAGCGTCTTATATTATTTGTGTCTTTGTTTGTTAGTGTGCCACAATCATCCTTACTGTACACACCTTTGAGAGAGCCATACTTAAATTAGAATTTGATAGAATACTCTATGTGCTTCACTTATATCTTTTGAGCTAACACTAGTAGAAAAAGGGCCTTTAGTCCCGGTTCATAAGGGCCTTTAGTCCCGGTTCTGAAACCAGGACTAAAATGTCGGTACTAATGCCTCTCCCTTTAGTCCCGGTTCAATCCAGAACCGGGACTAAAGGGCGCGGCCACGTGGAGCTCCACCTTTAGTCCCGGTTGGTAACACCAACCGGGACTAAAGGAAATTTTATGATTTTTTTTTTGAAATTTTTTTTTGATTTTTTTTTTATTTTCAAATTTCCGAATTATTTTAACCTCTAGTCTGTAATCACCACCCCTCATCACTTCTCAATTTATCCTCTAATCACCCCTCATCATTCCAAATCATGTAACTTCCCGAACGGTCACCCATCCTCCCACTCCCCCAGCCTGAGCACGCTTAACTTCCGGGTTCTATTCTCCCTCGTTCCAAGTCTGCACTTGTTGTTTTCCTGACAATACTAAGATGTCAATCCTATTAACCTTCAGGAATTTTGCTTGAGCATGAAGTGACACATTTCATAGTTTTATTTTGAAACTATTGTTTTAAAAAACAATAATTATTTAGCAACACTAATATTTCTTGAATAATTAGTTTGACCATTGTTTGACCACAGTTTGACCAGATTTGACCAAAATTGAAATAACTGAAATAATTATTTAGTAACACTAATATTCTAGAATAATTAGTTTGACCATTGTTTGACCACAGTTTGCCCACTGTTTGAATTTTTTTTGATTTTTTCACTCTAGATCTTAAAAGCCCCGTAACTTTTTTCTATTAGGTTTTTGAGGATTTTGAAAATGTTTAACAGGGTTCCCCCGTTAAATTTGGATGTAACTTTTCGAGTAGATGATTTTTCATATAAAAAACTTTTTCATCCGAGTTAGTATGCAAAAGTTATGCCCATTTTTACAAATTTCAGAGATTTTGCAAATAAAGTCAAAATTCACATTTGCAAATTTTCCCAACAACTAGACCACATATCAAATGGGAAACCTATTTTATTTTATTTTTTTGACATTTCCATCATTTTCGTTTATTTTTTTTTAAACTGAAAAGGCGATCCACAGGGGGGGTATAGTTTGAAAATGGGACCTTTAGTACCGGTTCGTGGCACGAACCGGGACTAAAGGTCTCATCCCCATTAGTCCCAGTTCGTGCCTCAAACCGGGACTAAAGGTCTAATCTTTAGTCCCGGTTTGAGGCACGAACCGGGACCAATGGTTGTGGGCCAGGAGCGAGGCCCATTGGTCCCGGTTCATCCCACCAACCGGGACCAAAAGGTCTAGATGAACCGGGACCAATGGCGCACGTGGCCCGGCCGGCCCCCTGGGCTCACGAACCGGGACCAATGGCCCCATTGGTCCCGGTTCTGGACTGAACCGGGACTAATGGGGTTACCCGGCCTGGACCAAAGCCCCCTTTTCTACTAGTGTAAGTAGTTTTGCTCTATGTGCTTCACTTATATCTTTTGAGCTAAGTAGTTTTGCTCTATGCGCTTCACTTATATCTTTTGAGCGTTATAATTTTTGCTCTATGTGCTTCACCTAGATCTTCTAGAGCACGGTGGTGGTTTGTTTTAAAGAAACTATTGATGTCTCATGCTTCACTTAAATCATTTTGAGAATCTTAATAGCATGGTAATTTGCCTAATAATAATATGCTTGGTGTTCAAGATTTGTGAAATTTTCTTTTGAGTGCGTTGAATACTAAGAGAAGATTGAAGCATGATAATTGTTTTGAGATATGGAGGTAATAATATTAGAGTCATGCTAGTTTAGTAGTTGTGAATTTGAAGAATACTTGTGTTAAAGTTTGTGATTCCCGTAGCATGCACGTATGGTGAACCGTTATGTGATGAAGTTGGAGCATAATTTATTTATTGATTGTCTTCCTTATGAGTGGCGGTCAGGGACGAGCGATGGTCTTTTCCTACCAATCTATCCCCCTAGGAGCATGCGTGTAATACTTTGCTTTGATAACTTCTAGATTTTTGCAATAAGTAAATGAGTTCTTTATGACTAATGTTGAGTCCATGGATTATACGCACTTTTTCCCATCCTTCCACCATTGCTAGCCTCTCTAAATACCGTGCACCATTCGCCGGTATCATACACCCACCATATACCTTCCTCAAAACGGCCACCATACCTACCTATCATGGCATTTCCATAGCCATTCCGAGATATATTGCCATGCAACTTTCCACCGTTCCGTTTATTATGACACACTCCATCATTGTCATATTGCTAGCATGATCATGTAGTTGACATCGTATTTGTGGCAAAGCCATCGTTCATAATTCTTTCATACATGTCACTCTTGATTCATTGCATATCCCGGTACACCACCGGAGGCATTCATATAGAGTCATATTTGTTCTAAGTATCGAGTTGTAATTGTTGAGTTGTAAGAAAAATAAAAGTGTGATGATCACCATTTTTTTAGAGCATTGTCCCAAGTGAGGAAAGGATGATGGAGACTATGATTCCCCCATAAGTCGGGATGAGACTCCGGACGAAAAAAAAGAGGCCATAAAAAAGGCCCAAACAATGAGAGAAAAAGAGAGAAGGGACAATGTTACTATCCTTTTACCACACTTGTGCTTCAAAGTAGCACCATGATCTTCATGATAGAGAGTCTCTCGTTATGTCACTTTCATATACTAGTGGGAATTTTTCATTATAGAACTTGGCTTGTATATTCCAATGATGGGCTTCCTCAAATTGCCCTAGGTCTTCGTGAGCAAGCGAGTTGGATGCACACCCACTTAGTTTCTTTTCATGAGCTTTCATATACTTATAGCTCCAGTGCATCCGTTGCATGGCAATCCCTACTCACTCACATTGATATCTATTGATGGGCATCTCCATAGCCCGTTGATACGCCTAGTTGATGTGAGACTATCTTCCCCTCTTTTTGGTCTTCTCCACAACCACCATTCTATTCCACCTATAAGTGCTATATCCATGGCTCAGGCTCATGTATTGCGCGAAGATTGGAAAAGTTTTGGAAAAGTTAGAGTATGAAACAATTGCTTGGCTTGTCATCGGGGTTGTGCATGATTTAAATACTTTGTGTGGTGAAGATAGAGCATAGCTAGACTATATGATTTTGTAGGGATAACTTTGTTTGGCCATGTTATTTTGAGAAGACATAATTGCTTTATTAGTATGCTTGAAGTGTTATTATTCTTTATGTCAATATGAACTTTTGTCTTGAATCTTTCTAATCTGAATATCCATACCACAATTAAGAAATTTTGCATTGAAATTATGCCAAGTAGCACTCCGCATCAAAAATTCTCTTTTTATCATTTACCTATTCAAGGACGAGCAGGAATTAAGCTTGGGGATGCCTGATACGTCTCCAATGTATCTATAATTTTTGATTGCTCCATGCTATATTATCTACTGTTTTGGACTATAGTGGGCTTTATTTTCCACTTTTATATTATTTTTGGGACTAACCTATTAACCGGAGGCCCAGCCCAGAATTGCTGTTTTTTTCCTATTTCAGTATTTCGAAGAAACGGAATATCAAACGGAGTCCGAACAGAAAAATCCTTTTTGGAACGTGATTTTCTCACCAGATAAGACCCAGGAGACTTGGACCCTAAGCCAAGGCATCGAAGAGGCGGTCACGAGGGTGGGGGGCGCGCCCTCCCCCTAGGGCGCGCCCCCCTGCCTCGTGGGCCCCTCGAAGCTCCACCGACGTACTTCTTCCTCCTATATATACCCACGTTCCCCCAAACGAACAGATACGAAGCCAAAAACCTAATTCCACCGCCGCAACTTTTTGTATCCACGAGATCCCATCTTGGGGCCTGTTCTGGAGCTCCGCCGGAGAGGGCCGTCATCACGGAGGGCTTCTACATCATCATAGCCTCTCCGATGAAGTGTGAGTAGTTTACCTCAGACCTTCGGGTCCATAGTTATTAGCTAGATGACTTCTTCTCTCTTTTTGGATCTAAATACAATGTTCTCCCCCTCTCTCGTGGAGATCTATTCGATGTAACCTTCTTCTTTTTGTGGTGTGTTTGTTGAGACCGATGAATTGTGGGTTTATGACCAAGTCTATCTATGAACAATATTTGAATCTTCTCTGAATTCTTTTATGTATGATTGGTTATCTTTGCAAGTCTCTTCGGATTATCCGTTTGGTTTGGCCAACTAGATTGGTAGTTCTTGCCATGAGAGAAGTGCTTAGCTTTGGGTTCGATCTTGCGGTGTTCTTTCCCAGTGACATAAGGGGCAGCAAAACACGTATTGTATCGTTGCCATCGAGGATAACAAGATGGGGTTTATTTCATATTGCATGAATTTATCTCTCTACATCATGTCATCTTGCTTAAAGCGTTACTCTGTTTTTAACTTAATACTCTAGATGCATGCTGGATAGCGGTCGATGGGTGGAGTAATAGTAGTAGATGCAGAATCATTTCGATCTACTTGTCATGGACGTGATGCCTATATACATGATCATGCCTAGATATTCTCATAACTATGCTCAATTCTGTCAATTGCTCAACAGTAATTTGTTCACCCACCGTAGAATACTTATGCTCCTGAGAGAAGCCACTAGTGAAACCTATGGCCCCCGGGTCTATTCTCATCATATCAATCTCCATCACTTTAATCTTGCTTTGTTTTTACTTTGTCTTTTACTTTTCACTTTGCATCTCTATACCAAAAATACCAAAAATATTATCTATCGGATCTCACTTTCGTAAGTGACCGTGAAGGGATTGACAAACCCTAATCGCGTTGGTTGCGTTGAGCTCTTTGTGTTGTGTAGGTACGAGGGACTTGCGCATGGCCTCCTACTGGATTGATACCTTGGTTCTCAAAAACTGACGGAAATACTTACGCTACTCTGCTGCATCATCCTTTCCTCTTCAGGGAAAACCAACGCAAGCTCAAGAGGTAGCACCCTACAACGCCGCTTCTCAGCTATGCAGGCACAGAGGGATTCCTCCGACGCCGCATCATGGGCTACAGAAGCCTCCTCCGTGTCGTGAGCTGCCATGGCAAACTGCGCCACGAGGGGTGCGGGAGCTACCTCCGCTTGAAGCAGCACTCGAAGCCTCACGCGGCCGGCACACCATGCCTCTTTTTTGGATTGATATTGGGTCATGGAGGCGCTTATGGCCTTCGCTCGACACCCGACGCCGTGGTGAGAAGGGGCCACCTAAAAGGTTCTGGTGGCATGGTGAGGTTGCGCCATTCCGCCATGGTGATCGCTGCCGGCAACACGCAATGAGATTTTCCTTCCTCGAATCGGGCCGCCAGTTGGGCATGGGATTCTCGCCGGCTCCCTCAAGATCGTGGGAGGGTGCACACCTCCCAGGAGCGTTGGAGAGCAGCGCGGACGGCCATCTTCTCCTCGAGGCTGCTACTGCAAGGGGTGAGCACCCAATCCTTCGATCTGGACATGTCTGAGTCGGATCCAGGCGTCGCCATGGAGGAGAACGCCCGAGCTGGCTGGAGAAGATCTTGGTAGTGCGGTAGGAGAGGGGAGTGTAGTGGAATGCAACTAGGGTTTCGGCCGAAGTGCTGATAGGGACCATATTATGTGGGGTCAGGTGGGCCAGCATGGGCCGAATCTGACATGGCGAGCATGCCCGGGCGCGTCCGGGAGTCCCCATATCCACCCTAGATTTGGGCTGGATATGGGGAGTGTCTGTCAGTTCGGGCGCTTGGGCTGGCTGTGGGAAGGCCGTCTGTGTGGCATTTTTTCGTCTGGACATTGACCGGGCAGCCCATCCAGGTGTTTGAGGCGGGTATGGCGGGTCCGATTGTACATGCTCTTAGAAGGAAAACCCTGCTAAGTCAACCATATGACTAAGTGCCATCCGACTCATCTTTTGCATAGATCGACCGAGTCTTGAGTTGTTGGATCGACATGATGGAGCGCCCATCATCGTGGTTCCCAACATGATGCATGTTGCAACACTCCTTACAACATGGCAGATGTTGCGAAAACTTTTGCAACATGGGGCCATGATGCAAAGCCTTTTTTAGACTCCCCACCCCACCACCACCTCTTCATAACACAACATGAATGACAAAATTTGTGGTTGGCGTTCTATCACTCCTTCGCAACAAAAAGCATGTTGCTAAGCACTTTTCTGGTTTCCTCAACGTCATTCGCGAGTGGCACAATGACACCTCTGCAACAAGGGTTTGCAGCATTGCGGCATCCTCCACAACGTCCGCGCGTAGCATTATGATAACACACAAGTATAGGGGATCGCAATAATTTTCGAGGGTAGAGTATTCAACCCAAATTTATTGATTCGACACAAGGGGAGCCAAAGAATATTCTTGAGTATTAGCAGCTGAGTTGTCAATTCAACCACACATGAAAGACTTAATATCTACATGAAAGTATTTGGTAGCAAAGTGGTATGGAAGTAACGGTAACAGTGGCAAAAGTAACAGTAGCAATATTGTAGGAATCGTAACAATAGCAGCGGAAAAGTAATGGAGCAAAGAGCAATACGTGAAAAGCTCATAGGCAATGAATCCTTGATGGATAATTATGTTGGATGGCATTCATCATTCAATGGTTATAACATAGGGTGACACAGAACTAGCTCCAATTCATCAATATAATGTAGGCATGTATTCCGAATATAGTCATACGTGCTTATGGAAAAGAACTTGCATGACATCTTTTGTTCTACCCACCCGTGGCAGCAGGGTCCTATTGGAAACTAAGGGATATTAAGGCCTCCTTTTAATAGAGTACCAGACCATATCATTAGCACTTAGTGAATACATGAACTCCTCAAACTACGGTCATCACCTGGAGTGGTCCCGACTATTGTCACTCCAGGATTACTGGATCGTAACACGTAGTAGGTGACTATAACTTGCAATATCACTAACACCGGCTCCAAGATCACATAAAGCAGTTTTAACATAGTTTCTTTTAATGGAGCATGGTATAGTTGGTACTCCTAGATCTCCAAGTTTCTTTGGATTCTGATACGTCTCAGACGTATCTACTTTTCCTAACGATTTTCCTCTTGTTTTGGACTCTAATTTGCATGATTTGAATGAAACTAACCCCGGACTGACGTTGTTTTCAGCAGAACTACCATGTTGTTGTTTTTGTGCAGAAATAAAAGTTCTCGGAATGGAACAAAACATTGCGAGGAATTTTTATATAATATATAAGAATTACGGGAGCCAAGACCTACCGGAGAGGGGCCCCTGGGTGGGCACAACCCACTGGGGGGCGCCCCCTCTCCTGGCGCGCCCAGGTGGGTTGTACCCACCTGGTGGCCCCGCAGACCTCAACCTTGACACTATAAATTCCTATTTTGAGATAAAAATCAGGGAGAAAGAATTATCGTGATCCACAAGACGGAGCCGCCGCCAAGCCCCGTTCTTCCTCGGGAGGGCAGATCTGGAGTCCGTTTGGGGCTCCGAAGAGGGGGATCTTCGTTCTTCGTCATCACCAACCCTTCTCCATCGCCAATTCCATGATGCTCCCCACCGGGAGTGAGTACTTTGTAGGCTCGCTGGTCGGTGAGGATTTGGATGAGATTCATCATGTAATCAAGTTAGTTTTGTTAGGGCTTGATCCCTAGTATCCATTATGTTCTTAGATTGATGTTGCTATGACTTTGCCATGCTTAATGCTTGTCACTTTGGGCCCGGGTACCATGATTTCAGATCTGAACCGTTTATGTTATCATCATTATATCCATGTTCTATATCCGATCTAGCAAGTTATAGTCACCTACTACGTGTTAGGATGCTGACTTTGGAGGCACATAACGGCAAGCATAACAATTCTAATAATTATGCTGAGGGCATGAGCATGCAGTAGACATGGCATACTTCCAATTAATCCAATGACACAATTTATAATATGCATATATTAATTACAATGATCTTTGCAAAATGGAACATGATGTTAACAGGTTGACAGATTATATATTCAAGCAACTTGAGAGCATGAAAAGGACAAGTTACAGTAGTCTATAATTGAAAATAAGGGCACGGATGGATAGAGCATACCATGTTCATCGAAACATGATCACTGAACATCTCCATATTATGCATAGATTCGACGGTAGCATCAAGCAAACATGGCATCATAATATTACAGTTTCATACTTACCAGAATTTACTAAGTGCCTGAAAACAGAAAACAGCGAGTAGGCTACTTTGCAAGCTCATGGCACTCACATCAGGAAATATCATGGCATGAAACAAATAATACAAGAAAGAGGACATAACAATGCACCGAACACATGTTGACAAGATGGTCATATGGTGCATGGATTAAATCACACAAAAATAACAAAAGGGCAAGTTATAACAGTTTTCAGCAATTAATAGCAACATGCACTTTTGCAATGAATGAAGATTAGAGCATGCATATCAGTCCTAAGATGAATGCAAAGCACACTATCATTTAGAGCACACTGAGAAGATCATTTTGACATATTGCACATTTTCATAGGACCAACATGCACAAAGTTATGAGCCTCACAAGATGCATAAATGATGTTGTTTTCCAGGGACTTAGAAGAAAAACCACCTCGGGGAAGATGGATCTCGCGGTGCGGGATGAAGGGATCCGGGTGGAGCGGGGTGTTTGGATCGCAGGCCGAGCGGATCCCAAGGACGGGGCCATCCAGGCTCGGGGTCAACGGGCGCCGGCTGGATCGGGGCTCCTCCTGATCCGATCCGAACGGCGAGCGGTGGCGCGCTACGACGAGGGCGGCGGGGACACGGTGTAGGCGGCGGGCAGCGAGGAGAAGGAAGGATCCGGCGAGGGGAGGCCGTTCACGGCCAGATCCGGCGACGGCGGGGCCGGGCGGCGAGGTCGGAGAGGTCCAGCGTGGGCAGATGTGGCCGCCGGTGAGGTGAGGTCGAGGCGCGGGCGACGGGGAGGACGGCGCTTCGGTGCAGTCCGGCGACGGAGGCCGGCAGGGTTGAGGTCGACGGGAGGCAGCACTCTGGCGAAGTCCAGCGAGGCGGCGGCGGCTCGAAGCAGGGAAGCGAGCAGGCGTCTCAGGCGCGTGCATGCTCCTGCGGGCTGCGGCGACAGCTCGGGCCCGGGCGGGCCAGCGGTGGGCCAGGCGGGCCGCATGGTGCGGGAGCCGGCTGGGGCCGACGTGGCCGCCCCTGGTTGGCTGGGAGGCGGGCCGCGGCGGCGCCAAGTGGCGGGGCAGGCTTCGGTCGGCGCAGGGAACGAGGGGAGACCAGGTGGGAGGTGGCTGGCGGCGCAGAAATTTAGGATGGGGTTAGGGTTGCCAAAATTGGAGGGTTAGGGGGGCTTAAATAGGCAGATGGGTATAAGGTTACGGGGTTTTCATCCGTATTCGGGCATCCGATCTCTATCCGACCATTCGGAGCGGAGGGGGTCTAGGTAGGCTTCAGGTGGGCTGATGGTGGCTATGAATAAGGCCGTGGGCTGCGGGAGAGAAGAGAGATAGGCCCGGCGACTGTTTTCGGAGACCGAAAATGTCCGACGAATTAACCGGTTATAGTACCACTATGTTTATCCGATGGGGTATCAAACGGACTCCGAATGCGATGAAATTTGGTAGGCGGTCTACCGACAATAAAACAAGACCGCACGTCGGAAGAGAGGGTGGTTAGGTTCGGGAGAGGACGAGGGTTTTCTACCCGATTTGGGGAAGAAAGGCACTGCTCCTGCCTCTTGGAGTTACCGAGAAGCCGCGGGTGCCGATTTGACTTGACACACCCACCCGGCCGTCCCCATTCCACGTGGGGACGTGGCGGTCGTATACGCGGTCGTGCACCTCCTGCGGTTTGCCATCAGTTGCTATCGGTCTCACAAGTGGGTCCCCTTGTCATCCACACAACCGAGCCACCACATGTACCACATTTTTCTTTCTCCCCGTCTCGACCACTCCACATCTTTCTTTCTCCCCTTCTCGACCAGCGCCGCCGCCTCCGCCGCCATCTCCCGACGACCCCTCTCTTCACTGCCGGTGCGCGGCCGCCGCCAACTCCGGCAAGTACGTGATATCTCCCCTCTTCTTCCCTTCCCCAAACGCGTCTCCCTACGGAGGCGGATCTGAGCCGATTGGTTTGGACTGAAACTTAGTTTTTGGATTGGATCTTGATTTGGTTTATATGGTTTGAGACCAAATCAATCAATTAGTTTGAGCCGCCACTACCACCTACTACTGCTTCAAATCCAAGAGCCGCTGTTGCCGGCCGGAGCTCGTCGTCTCTCTCGAGCTTTGACGCCATGTCTGATCTAGATTCATGACGTGCCATCGCATATGGCTTTGTCCACGGTTTGAACCTTTGGATTCAATTCAAAAGTTGAAAACGGTTTGGATGACGCGCATGTATAGTTCGGTTTGGTCTAGATTCTAAATGAAAATATCTGGATTGGTTTAGTTTTGATGTGTGCCATGGATTGGACTGGTTTTAGTTTGGATGCTGAACTATTCCCAGGTTTAGATGAGACGGGCATTGCCATTATCATTGGCATTGCTTTATTACCTAGATGATAGAAAATAGATTGATTGGCCATTGCCAGTATAGGTTATCACTATGATTTATTATATGTATGATCTTTGTATTGTACTATGTACAATTCAACTTAGAGTTCAACATGTTCTGTGTAGAATGGAGGAAGCACAATGAGGACGCTCCAACTCACGGTGCCGGACCAGCCTTTCTACTGCCACGTTGTTCGGCATCTACTTCCAGCCTTCTTTTGTTGTTGCAGCGGTAATAATTTATATGAACCTTCTGACACTACACCACAACACGGACGCAAGGACAGAAAAACTGCCGGGAGAAGTCACTTATAAGGGCAGGTAAACTGCCGGGAACATTTTTCTCCCGGCAGATAGAACTGCCACGAGAACGGCTGCCGGGAATTGCAAACGCCAGCAGATATAAATCTCCCGGCAGTTTGTATGCCGCCATATTCAAAGTTCTCCCGGCAGTTTCTGTTCTCCTGGCAGACAATTTCTGCCAGCAATTAATAGCTTTCCCGGCAGATGATGTGCCACTAGTGCTAGATACCCCAATCTATAAGGCTATTGCACTCTAGTATTTCATTTATTTCACATTTAGATACACACTAACAAGGCATTCATTAAAATAGAGCAAAAGGAATGTGCACATTTATATTATAAAATCTGATGATCAAAGTACATGGTTACAATGTATGCAATTCACTGATTACACATGATGGCTTGCATCATAGCTTAGCATCTACAATTTCAATACGTCCAAGTTGTACAGAATGTAACAACCACAAAATACAAAGCTTGTAAGGTCTTCTATGTGAGCGCAGAGCATATGGTTATGGCAAGATATCTTTGGCCAGTCTTCACGAACATTTCCAACCTAGACATGGAGAGGCAATTGACAAGAAAAAGTATCACAAAACATTATCTGCATTACATTGATTACAATACTCAAAGAATCAATCGCGTGCACCGCTCCTACTTTTATAAGGAAGACATCCACATCAACAAGAGAATTTCTCATCAAATAGTGCATAGTTGTGCATTACCTTGGATTGCATGAGTGAGCCAAACAATGGAGGGGGGGGGGGGGGGGGGGGGGGGGGGTATTGCTCTTCTCCCAACGTTTTAGAAGCTATTCCCTCCCTAGCAGTAGACAGCAATAGCAAAGCAGCAAAATCAGTCATCATCATGCAATTTTATCCCACCAACATAAACAAGTAGGAACATGTGTATAGATAGATTGGAGAACAATAGATGCGTAAATATAAGTAACAGCCTCCTTTGTGCAACTATTTCTCTTAGTGATGGAAGGTATCAAACACAGTATAGTACTCCTCAACTATGTACTATGGAAGCTAGCAAGCAGCCAAGCACACAGCGAGCATGCCTCACTCGGGGCTCCGTGTATTCATTTACCTCGCACTTACGACAGTGGCAGAGAAGACTTGAGTCGGGTCAGTCAAGGCAGCGGCGTGGCAAGTAGACAGGGCGGAGAGGCGATTCTAGGTGGCGGTGCTCCCGAGTCGCCCTCAATCCCTCATCCCTGCTGTGGTCAAACAGACTATGAGAGAGGAAGGTTAGGGTTAGTCTCTCTCGCTCACTGTGTCCCGTCGTGTCACGAGCGTGTTCCGGGCTGTATCAGCATTTTTTTCCTTTCTTTTTTAAATAAAAAGATACTTCTGGGATACACGTATTGGAGCCGTATCAGAGTATCAGTGCCGTTTGGAATGGCGACACGGTCGTTCTTGACGTATCGGAGCTTCAGATAGAAAATTTTCAGTTTAATAAGAAACCAAAAAATGTCAGCAGTTTCAGACCTTCACACACAAATTAAGCACATCTAGTTGTCTAGTAAGCATTTACCAGTATGTTATTAGTAAGCTATAAGATTTGAAACAAAGTTATTACTCACTGTATCTTGTTAGCATAGCAACCATTAATCTAAGTATGTATAACTCTGAGGCAATGACTTCCTAGGTTCAAAAGCTTATGTAGTATTCAAGAGTAACAAATATACACCTACTTAAGTTTGGTCATGTCACTTCTACAGTGGAGCTAACTATGGTAGTATAATCTCCCAGTTTTTGTCGAGGGCTACATTTAACACCTCACCATTTTAACTTCAGAGATTCTGAATAAAAAATGATCCAGTATGAGCACCATACTCATCTCAACATCATCAGATCATCCCTCGTTTCGTACTGCACTGTATGTTCCTTCCTTGATTCCATCAATCAGCTGAAAAAATAATGTTGGCGAAAATTGTGTTAGCATAAGAAAAATAATTGCACTTTACGTTGCATATTGTCCTGGAATACTTGGCTTCTGCCACATCTACAGGTATAAAAGATGCAAAGTAAAAAAAATCACATATATATTTATTATTTCTTAGAAGTTAAGTAGTTTATTTTCAAAGAAGAGAAAAGACCCCCCAAAACCAATCACTTCACGTACATATGGCATTCCTTTACAAGTGAGAATAATACTGAATTTGGGACAATCCATTGGAAATTTCATACATCAGTATTTAGCCCGATTGATTGATGGAGCTAATCAAGGGTACTTTTCCATCCCAACTACGTGTTCATTATTCAAAGTTCATACTCCTATAACATCTAGAATTAGCAGAGAGCACTTAATCATAGTAAATGGAAGAATGCCCATTGATACCAACAATTAGAGTTGTGAAGAGCATCTTCATTGGTACCTCAGTACTGAACTGCTATGAAACAATTAGCTAGATGATAAATCAGGGTAGGAAAAGTAGCTACTTTTGCTGAGAATTTTTAATATCAAATCCACACTCATGTCTATAAATTTAACTCTTGTAGATACAGAAACCAAAAACTTTGTAGAGTTGTATACACAGTCGGCCATAGTGAGTAAACTTTCTCAAGCTGTCTAACAATTGTCTTCAGTTGTTCAATGTCTGAACCTGATTAAAAAAAGATTGATCCATGTACCTAAAAAGGCTGGATACAAGCACATGATATTCTACAAATCATAGGAGAGTACACGTACAATAACCTAGCTTAAACGCAAATCACGAGCACTTGTAATTTCTCAAAAAACCCACCACTGCTAGAATCAGTCTCCAATGCTTTCACTAATAGCACCTGCATCAATTTGTTAGCAAAAGGAAAAAACAGCAATAAGGAAGACTAAGTAACTCGATGGAAGGGGGGATCAAGGAGGGAGGGCAAATTTGGATTCCTACGGACAACTGAACGACCCCCACTGTTAGTTCTCATCGAGCAGAGGACAGATTCACTACCTTGGTATGGAGAATCTCACCTGCATCGGGTTTCCACCGACGCGGATCTAAGCAGCGCGTTGTACCATAGTGGGGAGCAGGCACCGCACTCGCCGTCAGCGGGGAGGTAGCCGTGGTCAGGAGCCCTCCCATGCCCGCCAGCGTGAAGCATCGTGAAGAGGAGGAGCGCGATGCTTTGGCTGTCCCTTGGACAGCACCTCTTCCTCTTGCGCTTGCCGTTGCCACGCATCACAATGGACAAGGATTGGTGTTCGTCGTTGGATCTGTTGCTGGGGAGGAAGATGACGTCGACCTCGACACACCGGCGCCTTCGACCTCGACGCACAGGCGTCGTCGATGTTTGTGCCGAATGGAGGGAGGTGATGTCGACCTCGCGCATCAGAGGTGTCTGGAGGCAGGCGACCTGACCTCGATGCCCCGGCGCCATAGATCCAGTTGCGGGCGCGCAAGTCGACTAAGGGGGCTGCGGCGGCGGCGGTGTCGGTCGAGGAGGGGGGGTGGGAGGGTTCGATTTGGGGGAAGGGGAACAGGTGGGCCGGCGGCTAATTCTATTGAGCAAAAATCTTTAGTCTACCGCGTGCTCTCCCGGCCCAACTAATTTTTGGGCTCGCGCCATGGATAGGCCGGCAGACAGTGGGCCGTAGTTTAGTTCTCCCGGCAGTTTTGATGACCTGAGATGCGGACATCATTGCTGGCAGTTCACCCGCCCTTGTTGCTTAACTTCTACCGGCAGTTTAACCACCGTTATGTAGTTCTGCCGGCAGTTACCAGATCCCTGGCAGATGATTTGCACTTATTCTCATATTTCTCCCGGCAGTTAATTGCCCCTAATTTAGTGTTGTGGTGTAGTGTGACAGTACATTCTTTTTGTTTTTTTTGCTATTTCCACTAATGTATTGTGTCTGTCATTTGTTTTTATCTTACACAGATCGTACCATGCAATGTGAGATTGGCATTCAATGAGCTCGTCGCAGACACTGTGACCTTCGACGCTCTTGGGGGCCCATACACTATGCAGGTCGAGAAGGGGCGAAAGATAACCCAGATAGGAGGAGATGATTGGGATCGTTTCATCGCCCGCATGCGTCTTAGTGGGGGTGAATTGATCAGCTTCTCCTTCAGAAGAGATAGGCCCAGGATTTCTGTTATCTATCTAAATTCGATTCCGGATAGTGAGGATGAAGTTCATGAGGAGGAAGATGGTGCTGATTCAGATGATGATGAGAACCCACTTGTTGAATACCTGTATGCCCAAGGACTCAGACTGGGCGACGAGGAAATCGGCAACCTCTGGGACATGCTTCCGCTACGTGAAGACTACCTAGGGAAGCCATTCGTGACCCGCCTCACAAGGACGAATGTTAAACGGCATATCATGGTATGTTACTTAGTGTGGTAATTACATGATATGCATGCTTAGTTAGTGTAGTAGTTCATATGATATGCATGTTGTAGTACTGTGATGAGAGGCCTAGTTTAGAATTCATTTAGTGAAGAATTTTATGACATGCATGTAGTGTAGTAATATGCGATGATATGCTTAATGTACGCAGTAATCTAATGATATGACTAATTACTGTAGTAATTTGATGCTTGGCGTATAGTGTAGTGATGTGATGATATATATGCTCAGTGTTGAATCCAATGATATATGTGTCTTGAAGTGTATGCTTTGTTGATAATTGCACGTGACATGATCATATATCATGTCAACTGTTTTCAGAAATTACCTAAGAGGTTACTTGATAGCTGTGGCATCGACCCGGGCAAAGAAGGCATGGCTGCTGGACTACGCCTTACCAGAACGGGCTCCATCACCAGCTGTGCCTATGCAGTGGACACGGACGGTCGCACTGTCTTGAGCAGGGCAGGGTGGAAGAAGTTCCTTCATGCCAAGAATCTTCGGGTAGGACAGGCCATCCTACTCACTGTTGCGAACACTCGTCGCCATGACTTGAGGATGATGATCACCATCCACCTCATTTAGAACTGGGGTGGGCCATGTATCAATGTGAAATGAACTTGTTATGTTAGCTCTTGTTTGCGAGTACTTGTCGTGTATTACCGTACCTATATCTACTCATATCTAGGTACTACTGCTTGTGATGGATTGCAACTATTATTAACTGGTAACTAATGCTCTACTAGCTATGATTATTCCATTGTGTGATGTTTTATATGTTGTAGTGTGACATGGTAACTGCTATATATGGTAGAGGCTGGTCTCTAAGACCTTGTACAATGCAAGGTGCTTAGGGATGTGCTTCCACTGTGTGATGTTTTGTACGTGCCAGGTTGTAGTATGAAATGCTAACTGTTCTATATGGTAGTGGCTGGTCTCTAATTGGACCGACATGTTGAACTATAGTATTAATGGTAGAGGCGTTTCGTTGTGCGCCACATCCAACAGTTCACATAATTAATTATCCAAAGATTAAGGTATGAAACCCTTGGTCCTACATAGCAACATTTCGTTCCAAAAATTAAGGTACTTCCACATTCAAACTAACTAATACTACAAATTCGAAGGAACTACTTAATACATTAACAACACATAGGGAAGTAGCCCTGGTCCAACGGCTTGAGAAATGACAAACAAAAACTGAAAGAAGAAGGATCAGCCAGTAGCAGCACCATCAGCCTCCCAGCCTCACAACTTCAGCCATCCTGGTGAACTCCAGGTTTTTTCCTGCAAAACACACATGTGATGTTGGAGGCAAGAAAATAAATATGCCAGGGGTCTTGTCATGGCATCTAATCGCACGGAATGCTAGTACAAATGATGGAGAACAAAACATCCAACATGAGCAAATTCATAGGAGTCCTAGATCCATGGATACCATCAAGAAAAAATGCTCAGTTTTAATTAAGACACAAAACTTGGTGAAAACATGCATATTCATATCAGCAACATTGATATGGCATCTTTGCAAGCTTGGGTCAGTGACTTGTCTTGTGTTTCATGGCATGACAATAATTTTAACAATAAATAGACATGAAATTGACCCAAACTCATGTACAAAGTTATGCCATATGATACATGGATTAATTCACACATAAATGACAAAATGCCAACTTTGTATAGAATTTGCAGTACTGAAATATTTCAGTGTGTACTGAAACTGCAGTAGTGAAATAATTCAGTGTGCATCGGTGTGTACTAAAATTGTAGTAACGAAATATTTCAGTGCCTACCGGTGTGTACCGAAATATTTCAGTGTCTACCACTACAACATTACAAATTTTGCCTAGGGCAGTACCGAAATATTTCAGTGCCTACCGGTGTGTACCGAAATATTTCAGTGTCCACCACTACAACATTACAAATTTTTCCTAGGGCAGTTCCGAAATATTTCAGTGCCTACCGGTGTGTACCGAAATATTTCAGTGTCTACCATTAGAACATTACTAATTTTTCCTAGGGTTCATATGATGCCTAGGGTTCACATACATCATAATCCATCCTCCAAATCCATGTACTCAAATATTCATGCAATTCATTGAGATTAAAATGCCATCTAGCATTCCCTCTCTGAGCTATTAGATCAGTATCACCACGATGTAAGCATGAGCAGTAGGAAGATGAGGAGTGGAGAAGCTTACTCTAAACGTAACTACCGCCGCCGTTCAGACGAGGAGAGCGGCGAGGGAAGCGTGGAGAACGGCGGGGAAGCGAGGTCGCGACCACTGTCCTCCTCATCTTGCGCTTCGGAGTCTCCGGTGACTCGGTTGGAGGCTGCACAATCTGCTACGGCACCTCGTGCACGGTGGGTTCCTGATCCAATGGATGCTCTACCCTGGATCTGAACGCCCACCACCTGCGCCTGGTCCACTCGCTGGACGAATTGGCCTGCTCCATCGCCTAGAGGAGGATCTCGATCTTGTGAATCGGTTGTGCGGGCAGGGGGCAAAGCTTTGCCCTCTCCTTCTTCGTCAAATTCTTGAGAGTGGCCATTGTCGTCCAGTTCATCTGCCTTGTGTTGGCAAACCAAGAACGGATCTCCCTCAACCTGGCCAACTTGACCTGGTCGCCGTCGGCGATCTGCACGAAGTCGGTGTTCTCGCCGCGGGCCATCAGCTCGATCTCCCGTGTAAGAGGGGGTGGGGGTGGGTGGGGGGGTTGCCTGAGTGGAGCGAAGTTGCAACGGCAAGAAGGAGGAGATGACTGCGGTGGACTTGGAGGAGAGGGAGGAGATGGCCACCGATGAGTAATTGTGGAATGTGTAGCACCATGGCGGCGGTTATGCATTCGACGAGAGGGGCGGCGCGTGCAAATTTTCCTAGGACTAAACTGCCCCTAGATTAAAACGCGTCCCCACCTTGTCACGAGTACCGGCCCCACTCGTTTTAGTACTTTCGCGTACTTTCATCGGAGTACTTCCCAGTACTTCGTATTTGTCTGCCGTTAGATCGACATCAACGAACGGTTCTAAAAAAGCCCAACCACTCTAAAACTTGTCTTTTCAAAGATAGATACTCCGAGCGATGTCTTTTTCAAAGTAAGTTCTATGGGCATCTGCATAGAATTTTTAATGCCAACAAAAAGATCCTGCAACGCGGAGTATCATCTAGTTTTATATATATTTTTGACTCAGATAGATGGCCAATGTTGGAGCCAAAATACCAGGGGCCTAGTAAACCGGCGTAGTAGTTTCTTATTGCTTCACAATTCAATAATGATACTAGATGATGCCCCGTGCGTTGCTGCGGAACAGTTTTTAAGAATCAATTGCTGGTAGAGAGCAACCTAAAAAGAATGAAGAAATGTAGCCTACAAATAGAAAAGAAGAAGAAAATGTACATTTTCATATAATTTCAAAAAACAAATCTGGTAACATGAAACCGCTGACCGTTAATGGGCTTACTAATAGGTTATCGGCCCGTTCCATAAAACAGCTTTCTTATTACCATTTTCCATTTGTTTTTCTCATATAGTTGGTATGCACCTTGTATTCAGCTAAATAAGTAAAATTATTATTATGATCTCTAAGACTTGAAATTAAAGAGTCATGCATCAGGAGTTGAGATCTGAAGTATCAACCAAATGAGGTAAAGATGGACACTGTTGAAACTGCCTTGCGCTGAACAGTTTGCTGAATACGTGGATGATTAGGAAGTACGGAAAGTCTTGCTATGTTGACTCTGACCAAAAGACAACACCATTGGCTTTCAGGGCGATTTAACTCTGTAGGATCGATACTATGACGGTAGTAGCAATCTGAATAAAGGTTACCTGAGACAATAATGTCTCACCAAGTGCCCAGGCAACTGGAAGCATGAGTAAAGCCATTTTTGTTGTTGTTGTTGCGTAAACCATTGATGCTCTTTGGGTCTTTCCTGTAGGGAGAAATAAGAGAACTGAGCCGATCATCTCTTGTATGTTTATATGGTAAGAAACATCCTGATCTCAGTCAATTAATATTTAAAGCTAAACAAAGCCAGAAACATACCTGACCGGAGGACCCAACAGGCCGAAGCCAGCAGCCACGTTTGAGGCACCCTGTAGGATATTTTGTCAGGTACATGTCAATTAACGGGAGCAGCAAAAATACTGCTATCAAGAAACACCAAATCGTCCTAGATGAACATCCGCGCCGCCAGCAGAAAATCGTCAAGCACACTTGTAGCAAGGCAGTTGGAATCTGACCAAATTTGTAAATAAACTCACATCTAGCACAGGACTGTTGTAGTTTTGGACTGTAACACATACAATCAATCGGAATCCTATGCTCTCTGAATAAGTATGGAAACTAACATAAACTCACTGTAAAAAAAAAATCAGATATGGGAGCTTGTCTACCAATGCGACCAGCAAGAATCCCATGTAGCAAGGAAGAATCCAACTTTGTAACAGCCAATAAACTAATAACCTCCAGAAGGACGTCTGGCACCTTGCAGCAGGAGCGAAACCTAACAAAATAAAGAAATAAGCTCGATTAGGCTTAGGAAAAATTGAGGAGGCTAACTATGGTGAGCAGACATCTAGCAGATCGATGCCATCTAGTTCTTCGGCGGCTCAATTGCCTTCATGGCGAAGTCTAATGGCCTCTGGAAAGGCAACTGTCCGTTCAATATGCATTTGTGGTGGGAGATGGTGGTTCACGTTCTTCTCTCAAAAGGCATGGCGGAGGGGAAAATTGAGAGCATCAGCGGGGAAGATGATCAGGGCATTAGTGCCCACGATGGCATATGAGAAATAGTGGTGTTGCCTTGTGGTGCTCTTCGGTTACCAATTACAATAATTATAAAATAGAAAGAAGGAAGCTGAAGAGGGAGGCGAAGGGAAGCGGACGAAGGGGGAGGGTTACAGGCGTGCGGCGAACCATGCTGAAAGTCTCCAATTAAACGACTGATACACCATCCCATATTAAACTAAATGGTTTAAGGAAAAATTGCTGACATGGCCCATTGAGCGGATGCATGAGGTGGAGTTGGCTGACGTGGGTCATTGCTGATGTGGATAGTGTGTATGTCAAGAGAAATCACATAGTGGGGATGAACTATTTAGGTATTAGGGCATCTCCAGCCGTTGCCCCCCCCAGGACGCATAAAAATCGCCCCCTGGGGGCGAGCCGGCGATGCACTCGGCGCTGGGGGCGGGTTTGCGCCCAGTCGTCGCCCCCAGGCGCCGAAATTGGCCCACTTTGCAGCCCAATTTCGGCGGATAAACGGCCCATATGAGCGAGAATAGGCCTATATTCGGCGTGGTTCGCCGTGTCTCGGTGTTCAATTATCAACACAATTATTTCTTATCACATATTTCATCACAGAAAAATCAAATACTTCAACAAAATACTACAACAACAAATAATTCAATACAAATTATATTGTTCAACAAATAAAAACTCGTATTTCATCACGAGGCGTCCCCCTTGAGCCTCCATAGGTGCTCAATCAGATCTTTCTGCAGTTGATGATGCACCTGTGGGTCTCGGATCTCCTGACGCATACTGAGATAGGCAGTCCAAGTTGCCGGTAGCTGGTGATCAACTTCGGCTAGAGGACCCTGCCTGTAGTATGGTTTAGTGTCAATCACTGGGTCTTCTTGCTCGCTCTCGATGATCATGTTGTGCAAGATGACACAGCAAGTCATGATCTCCCACATTTGATCTTTCGACCAGGTCTGAGCGGGGTACCGAACAACAGCGAATCGAGATTGGAGCACACCAAATGCCCGCTCGACATCCTTCCGGCAAGCCTCCTGAACTTTCGCAAACCAGGCGTTCTTGCCTCCTGGCACAGGGTTTGAAATCGTCTTCACAAATGTTGACCATCTCGGATAGATGCCGTCAGCTAGATAGTACCCCTTGTTGTATTGGTGCCCATTGATCTCGAAGTTCACCGGAGGAGAATGGCCCTCAACGAGCTTGGCAAAAACAGGAGAGCACTGCAGCATGTTGATGTCATTGTGAGTTCCTGGCATACCAAAGAAGGAGTGCCAAATCCAGAGGTCCTGTGTGGCTACCGCCTCAAGCACCACACTGCAACCGCCTTTGGCGCCTTTGTACACCCCCTGCCAACCAAATGGGCAGTTCTTCCATTTCCAATGCATGCAGTCGATGCTTCCAAGCATCCCAGGAAATTCTCTTGCTGCATTCTGGGCTAGGATCCGAGCCGTGTCTTCCGCATTGGGTGTTCTCAAGTATTGTGGCCCAAACACTGCCACCACTGCCCGACAGAACTTGTAGAAACACTCTATGCTGGTGGACTCGGCCATGCGCCCATAGTCGTCGAGTGAATCACTTGGAGCTCCATATGCAAGCATCCTCATCGCTGTCGTGCACTTCTGGATGGAGGTGAATCCAAGAGCGCCAGTGCAATCCATCTTGCACTTGAAGTAGTTGTCGAACTCCCGGATGGAATTCACAATCCTGAGGAAGAGCTTTCGGCTCATCCGATAACGGCGCCGAAATGTTCTCTCACCATGAAGTGGAGCATCGGCGAAGTAGTCGGAGTAGAGCATGCAGTAGCCTTGCAGACGATGCCGGTTCTTTGCTTTCACCCGCCCCGGCGCCGAGCCACCTCGCCGCGGCTTTTCACTGCTCGCCAGCAGCTGGGCGAGGGCGGCGAGCACCATGAGATGCTCTTCTTCCTGGACGTCGGCCGCGGCTTCCTCCTCCAGCAGCGCGGCGAGCTCTTCCTCCTCGTCCGAGTCCATCGTCGAGGCAGGCAAAACGCCGAACACCTTGCGCTCGGTGGGCGTGTACCCGCCGTTAAACCGCGCCTCCGCGGCCGGAAACGGCGGCCGGAAACGCTCAGCTGCTGCGGGAGGGGCTGCCGCGGCGAAGTGCTGCTATTTTCCGGCGGGGAATGGCTATCTAGCGGAGTAGGGCGGTGGCCGTCACCGGGATATAGCTAGTGGTGGCCGAGGGCGCAGGGGGTGCGAGGCGAGTCGGGGGAAGAAAACCTTGACTTTTCCCCTGTCGATGTGGGCCAGGCGTGCTTTTCCCTAGCGCCGGAGCCCCCAACGGCTCCCCAACGCGCCGGGTTCGGCCTGTGACCACCGGACGGAAAAAAGGTCCGAACCGGCGATTTTCGGCGTCCTGAGGGCGCGACTGGGCCGGTTTTTCGGCGCCGGCGCCGAAAAAGTAGCCTGGGGGGCTGTTGGGGGCGCGGCTGGAGATGCCCTTATAGATACGGACCGTTTACGGGTTGATCCTGACATCAGTTGGGAAAGTGGGCCCACCACCCCGAAATTCAGGGGGGGGAAGAGGTTTAGCACAAACAAAGGACGCGTTTCCGACTAGTGTTCGCATAGGATTCCCGATCGATTCCTACACATATAGATCGATTGGGTGATCGATCGATCACCAGACATACGGACGACGTACGTAGAGGAGGTGCGGAGGATTAATCCATCAAAGAGCCCCCGTCAAGGACGCAGAGGAGGGAAGGCGGATCGATCCATGGGATCCTGGTTCTCCTCCCCTAACGGCGCCGGCGCCGGCTCCGGCCATCTTCGTTATGTGCGTAGAGCCGCCGTCTCAAAACAGTTTGCAGCTCGCCTTCAACAACTCAAGGACAGCGGACGTCTTGTTGACCCGAACACCCAAGAGTACGTACTGCTATGCCTACCTTGCTACTCCCTGCAATTTATGTATTTTCAGTCAATGCGGCCATTGATCGTGTGGAGCCAACAATTCCTGTTTTATTTTGTTTATTTATTTAATTTGTTTTGTTTGACGACAGAGGAGAGGACGCCTACTGCATTCGTGAACTCGCCGACTCGGCCCTCCGACATTACAACTCCAACCACGCGGTATGCGTCCTACTTACCCACAAGCGTGCTCGCATATAGGCACAGCTTACTTACTTAGTTATTCTTGCCTTGAGATCGATATTGTGTATGCAGGGTCCTGAGTTCCGGCTTCCTGATCGGCCCACCGCAGGCAGCGTTAGTTTCATGTGCCCTGATCTGCCGACCACGGATTTGAAGGCCGCCTGTGTTGGTTTTAGGGAAGACCTCTGGTACCATATCAACTTCTCGGCTCGCCAGACAGACGATGATGAGCACATCTTCTTCGCCGAGCTACGCTACGGCCGGTGCTCTAACAACCTAACCGTCGAGACATGCACCATCCTAGGTACGCGCTAATCTTCCAACGACCTATCTGATCGTCGAAACGTACGTGCAGCCCACTAGATATGATCTATCTAATACTCCATCTCTCCCTCTTTATCTTTGACAGAAGAGCCGTTGGACCGTTTGACAAGCAGCTGCGCATTGTGTCCCAGTGAATCCAAGATTTTGCACCCAAATGCCGTACAACTCGGATGTGGAAAGGAGGGGCAGGAAAAGGAATTTTTCCGCAAGAGGCGTGTATGGAATGGGCACACAAAGGAACTTTTCAGCAAGAGCAATATGCTACAGACCCCCTTCTTGATAGGAGGAAATGGGCCTCGATATAGACTAGATTGACCATCATTTATGTTTTTTTTTCTTCTCATCATTTATCACATGTGTGTTTAATTTACTGCATCATTCAGGAAAATAAATCCTGTAAGAGCAACTCTAGCCGATCCCCTAAAAATAGAGGGGGTACAAAGGTGGAGTATAAGTTTTGGCCGCACCTAGCCGAGCACCTAAATATAAAGGAGTATAATTTTGTTTTTTCTAACTTATGCAATCCGAGCCGGCCATGTAATGCTTGTGGTCTTTGGTTGTAACGCTGTGTTGTTACTGCTAACACGTTTATGCCTAGTGAGTTCTTGCCTTTTGTTAATGACGATGATTCATTCTTGCAAGTGAGATGCAAGGGCCATTTTGTGTTCTTTTGCCCTGCAGTTCCTCTCACTGTACCTATTTAGATGATGATTTTGACGTGGTTGGGTTCCACCTTTTTTGTTTCCATTTTTATGTGGTTGGATTCCATGTGGACGTTTTTTTTCGAAAGGGGGGATTCCCCGGCCTCTGCATCAGAAAGATGCATACGGCCATCTTATTAACCAAAAAAGTAGTGCGAACATGGTTCCAAGGTCTCCAAAAGTAATAAAAAGCAAAGAAAGCTCACACAGAGCCAAAAAGGGCTAGAAACATCCACTAGCCAAGAGGAGACGCCACAACCGGCTGGCTATAACTAGGTAGGTAAACTACATGCCTATCCTATTACATGACTGGATTCCATGTGGACGTAACTGATAGTTGCCATGTGGATATGATGTTGGTGACTCCCTCTATTGGTAACTGTAGTGTTTTGTACCGATTGTGCCAAGTTTAATATTTCTGGGCTCAAAATAACTTGGTTATTTCACTGCATGTGTGGTAGTTTCTCCTAAGCTAATCATGGTCCAAGGGATGATCTCTAATTGTTGTGCTGAATGTATCTGCATTGCTTGTCCATCATTTATAGCAACAATCTTTTATTGCCTGTATTGTTAGAACACGTACTTTGTCACTAGATGACCAATAAAGGAGAAGAAATACACACAGGAATGTGCAAGTCATGAATGTTTGATTCTGGATCCATGCACTGATGTAACCTGTAGAGGATCAAACACATCAAGCATTTAGTTTTATTTTGTTGCACGGTCAAAGACTGTCTATGAGAGCTTAAGGTCGGTTTGTTTCAGATGAACTATGAGATGATGGTCTTACTTATTTCTACCCTGTCCTGTTTTAATTCGTAGGATATTTAGGTTGCCAAGACTATTGCTCCACAACTTTTTAGGGGAAAATCATATGCTGCAGTTACTGTGTGAAGCTTAGGTTCTACTCTAGTATTTTCCTGCTGCTGTGTTCATTTCTACTTGAGCGCTGAACATGTTGTTGCATTTAGCTCTATAGGTTTAACATTAGTGGCCGCCGTGTGGTGTGCGTGGGGGACAACATCACCAGTGACTCTGTTTGCCTGCGCCAGTGTTGACTCCAACGCCCCTCTGGTGGCCAGTTCTTCTTGGACTATGGCATAGATAAGCTGTTGGTTCCTCTCCTCTGCTCTCTCTCACTCTCTGTGTGCCCAAGTGACCATCGTGGTGGTAAACTTCATTACTGTGCAGCGGTACACCATGAAAATTTTGTGGTTCTAAGATAATTCATTGTTGTTATTGTGGTCGTGCGTGGATCGGTTATCTACAAAGACTGCACTTGTCTTGTGTCAGTGGTAAGCGATAAATTAAATTTGGTGTGTTGTTTCATGTAACTAGACTGTAGACATCAGCGCTGCTATCATCCAAAATAACTAGACTGCAAACTCCCTGTTCTTCAAATATTACTCTCCATTCTTTTCTGGAAGACTTTGGGATTGAACTCTAAACTGCACTTCTGCATAGTCATAGTAGTATTTATCGTTTGCCAGTGAAATAAATTTAAGTGACTCAATTATATGTTGACACAGGACAAATAAGTCGTTGCAACCCATGTTCATCTAGCATGAATGCATGATACATGGATACGGTAGCAGGACCGGAGTGGGCATACACAAATCTTTTATTGCTCATGTTGTTAAAACATGTACCTTGCCATTAGATGGCCGGTGAAGAAGAAATACACACAGGAATGTGCAAGTCATGAATGTTTGATTCCGAGATCCATGCACTGATTTAATCTGTAGAGGAGCAAACACATCAATCATTTAATTTGATTGTTGCAAGGTCAAACACTGTCAACTTGTAGGATTGGTGCACTGCTTGTGATAGGGACAATTTATTCTGTTTATATAAAGTTCTTGGTTTTATATGAAAGAGTAAACTTTAAGTAGATTCTTGCTGTGCCATTTGTTGGTTGTAATTTCATAGCCATTTTTAAACATTTTGTTGCATGAATGATGTTTGACTCCCTCGCCGGTCAAAAGTAACGGAGGTTCATCTGCACCGCTCCAACCTCTAATCCTTTTCCTTGTGAAGAGGTAGATGGCGTGACTATCAGATCTGTTTGTAGTCAAGGCATTCTTCTTATGTTGAGCATCAACATTCATTGCATTTTGTGACCTTTCATGCCCACCGTTTATAGATTTTGCATGAACGTTGTGGTCTTTTGCTGTCGAGGGATCTACATACTGATTTCCTGTAGGAGATCCAAGGAATAGTTATGCTCCAGTTAATATTTTGGAGCTGCCTTTCCCTTTCCATTTCGGATTAGTGTTTTGCAAGATGAGATCTTCTACATTAGTTTAGAGTTGGGAAAGTCATTGCTTTTTCCTTCAGTTTCAGAGTCAAGGTAGACCTCCAGCACGTACTATAACTGCTATGATCTGATGCTTTTGTGTTATATTGAGGGCCTTAACCTTCTAGATAGGTTGCTGGAATAGGCTCATGGTTTACTACACTTCCTAATGTCGGTGGAGCTCTGGTCTTATGGACATTTGGCACAATCCCGAGTGCACAGGCGTATCTGAATTATGTAGTTGGTACTTGGTAGTGTTTAATACGAGTGGAAAAATAACTGTTTCACATTGGCTTTTTAGCTGGATTCTTTGAGAATTTAATGAAATGAACATGCTGTTTCATTTTACCATTATTGATATTCTTTCTTCCAAGGTTTGATTCATTCTGATTGCAGGATGAGTGAAGCAGCTTCCTAGTCGGCCTGCCCTGAAGCTCAATTAGAGGATCCTGTCGTTGCTGTCGAGGAGGGCGGTGGCCGCACATCCATTGAATGATCTTTAGATCGGTGAGGAATCCATTTCCTGAGCAGGGCCGGCCCTGGGTAGGGGCAAGAAGTGCGACGCCCTAGGGCCCCACCTGATGAGGGGCTCCAACCTGTGTGGTACGTACGCTATACAACCCATCGTTTTATTGTTCAGCCAATCGTTTCTTCAAGTAGAGTTCGGATTCCATCGATTATGACTGATTCCATTGATCTCCCTGCGTCTGTCTTCTCGTTCTCCGTTCCGCTCCTCTTCCGAAGCACCTAGCAATGATTATGACTGGTTCCGTTGATCACCCTTAAATTTTTCATCACTACTACTCGTACCTTATGGATTTCTCTTTTTTTTTCTGCAGCACGCTACCTATAAGTATGTCCCATCCTATGAGCAGCCGCAGGGGGGGCCAGCCGAACCACATCAGTTATGTTTGCTTTGCAACTAGGATGGACACCGCCTCAAAAAGTTCTAGTAACTTTTCAGTCTGTTTTCCATTTGATCTTTGTACTCAATTATGTAATTTTAGCTCACTAGTTGGTCTTCTCTTTCTATACAGGTTTCTCAAACACGAAATTGAGGATGGAGCGAGGTCGAAGATGTTTGGAATTGGCTAGTTCAATTTCTACTTTTCTCCTCCAACGATTCAGCTGTCCCCCCTCCTTTCCTGCAGTATACGTATAACCTAAAAAGCTTTGTTGGTTGTTTGCTAAAATTTACCATGTCCCTGGTGTATTATGAGATCGTATTTGCTAATGAATTCTTGGTACTGTTGTTTAGTTAGATGTTTGAAGTTCGATAAAATTTTATGATATATATCAGTATGAATGAAATTATTGACTATGTCTTTCAAAAAGAAATGTCTTTCTTCATGGGGCCCACTTTTGAAGCTCGCCACGGGCCTTGGAAAAGTCAGGACCGGCCCTGTTCCTGAGGTTAGCATTTTCCTGCTGATATGTTAGTTTTGACTTGAGCGCTAAACATTTGTGCAGCTTAGCTTGGACTCTAGCATTTTCCTGCTGCTGTGTTAGTTTCGACTTGAGCGCTGAACATGTTGTTGCATCTAGCTCTATATGTTTAACATAAGTAACCGCTGTGTGGTGTGCGTGGTGGACAACATCACCAGCGACTCCGTTTGCCTGCGCCACCGTTCACTCCAACGCCCCGCCGGTGGCCAGTGATGAAGCTATGTACCTAGGGTAGGGGCACGGACCTGTCCAAAGAGCCCTACCCAAAGACATCCCTAGAAGAAGTCACCTTTTAATCGACTTGAAGGTACCCACTTGACGGGTTCAAGACACTCGACCAAGAAGCTATCACTCGACCATGAAGCCAACCACTCGACTGCCAGGAGATCTAAAGTCATTCGCAGGCAAACGGTCGATCATTAAGTAGTCTTTATGGTCATTATAGCACTTTATTAGGGGCGTTACCAGTAACGCCCAGCCTTAATGTACCTTAAACCCTGCATTACTGAGGGCAGGAGAGGGCTGGCGAACTCTATATAAGCCACCCCCCTCCTCAGTATCAAGGGTTGGCACCCCTGTCATTCTCACACATATAATCCAGTCGACCGCCTCCGGGCACCGAGACGTAGGGCTTTTACTTCCTCCGAGAAGGGCCTGAACTCGTACATCTTTGTGTGCTTACAGCTTCTACATAGCTAGGATCTAGCCTCTCCATACTTACCCCCCTACATCGCTGTCAGACTTAGAACCACGACAGTTGGCGCCCACCGTGGGGCCGGAATCTTAGCGCTTGATTGTAGGAGTTGCGATTTTTCCGATCTTCTCGATCATGGTTTCATGCGGAGTTTTGGTGGAGGGCCGCGAGATCCGTCTCGGCGCGCTCACGTTCATCGCCGACGACTCCGCTTGGCTTCAGGAGGCTCCGCTCGACATCGACGCGCTCCCCGTCCGCGGGGCGACGCACTTTCGCGCGTGTGTTCGCGGCGTTCTCCTGCGGCAGCCGTCGACCCAGTATCAGTCGGCTCCCGTTTCATCTCCCCGCCTCATCTCTCGCCCGCGCAAGCGCTCTGGTCGATCGAGACTTCAGAGGTGGGTGAGGCATGCGGTGGCCCGCCAGTCGGTCACCCCACAAGTTGCGGCAATCGAGCCCGACGAATCTCTCTACGGCCTGTTCGACCTGTCGACTGGCTCCGCAGAGACCGCATCCGAATACGACAGCAGTGACCCTGCGGCGGAGGTTCTGGCAATTGATGGGACACGCAGCCCTCCCGGTTTTACTCGTACCGACGGAGGCGCAGGTGGAGGCGACCCGTCGCATCCCCACAAAGAGTATCTCCCTGAGCCTCTCACGTCGCTGCAGCGAGAGGAGCTTCACCGCCAGAACATGGATGCACCCCATACTCCTATCGTTGGAGAAACCCCCGAGGCCCGGGCCTTGGAGGACGCGCGCTTGGCTAACTTGGCCGAGCGCACTCGACTGGAGAATCTCCAGCGAGCACTCGACGAGCAAGCGCGTCAACGGGCTCCTGAGTCCAGTCGACGTCAGCTTTTCCCACCTACGCAGGTATATCGAACTCCCGTTCAGAACTTGGTAGCCGCGGCCCGAATAGCAGAATCAATTCATCCCTCACAGTCAGAAGCTGGCAGAGGCTTGTTGCAAGTCAGAGCGTTGCTTCGGGCAGCGGGAAACCAGAATTCCGCTGTCTCTCAGTCGCAGAATAGGATCCACAGTCGATCCGTTGCAGCGGATACAGTGCAGTCGGCTCACAGCCCAAGATCGCCCCCGAGGCGTGAGGGACGCGGAGACCGACCCGATCAGTACAGAAGAAACGAGCAGTATGATCACCGATTCGATCGTGATGATCGACGTCGAGTGCCAACCCCTCCCCCGAGGAGTGGGTCATATGCGCTTCGACAGTAGGATGACAGACGCCCTCATAGTGTTGGGCGGAGGATTCCAGTCGACCCCAGGGAACCAGGCTTTGACGCGAGGTCCATCCTCATTCAAGGTTTGGTCGACAGGAACAGGGCTCACAGAGAAGGACATGACAGAGATGCTCCTACCAGCAGCAGAGTACATGTTTCAGGGCCAGAGTGTTTCAGTCGAGCCATCAGGGCCGCAGTGATTCCTCCCAACTTCAGGTTGGCGACTGGAGTCAGCAAGTTCACTGGTGAGTCTAAGCCTGACACTTGGCTCGAAGATTACCGAGTGGCTGTCCAGATTGGCGGCGACAATGATGAGGTGGCTATGAAGCATTTGCCTCTCCTGTTAGAGGGCTCAGCCAGAGCGTGGCTGAATCAGCTAGCACCCAGTAGCATCTACACTTGGGAGGACCTCTCCCGAGTGTTTGTCACGACCTTTGAAGGAACATGCAAGCGACCGGCAGGCCTTACAGAATTGCGGTCTTGCGTGCAGAAACCGAGTGAAACTTTGAGGGATTACATCCAGAGGTGGATCACTTTGCATCACACGGTTGAGAATGTACCAGATCACCAGGCAGTTTGCGCCTTTAAAGAAGGCGTCAAGAACAGAGAGTTGAATCTGAAGTTCGGTCGGACCGGAGAAATGTCTCTGAATCGGATGATGGAAATTGCCACCAAATACGCTAATGGTGAAGATGAAGATCGGCTCCGGAGTGGCAAGCAGAAAGCAGTCGCCCAGGAAACCGGAGGCAATTCCAGTCGGAAACAGAAGCGGAAGGCCGAGCCAGCCGCTCCTGGGGAGGCCCTGGCCGTAACCCAGGGAAAATTTAAGGAGAAACCCAAGGGACCCTGGAACCCCAAGAAAGTTAAAGATCAAGACGGAAATGATGTTTTGGATATGCCGTATCACATTCACACCAAGAAAGATGAAGAGGGCAAACTCATTTACCCAAAGCATACCACTCGACAGTGTCGGCTCCTGATCCAGCAGTTCCAGGGCAAGCAGTCCAAGGACAAGGAAAAAGAGTCAGACAAAGTTGAGGATAAGGAAGATAGTGACGACGGGTACCCCCAAGTCAATTCCACCTTGATGATTTTTGCTAACGTCGAGAGCAAAAGTCGACTGAAAGTCATTAACCGTGAAGTGAATATGGTTGCCCCGGCAACAACCAGTTACCTGAAGTGGTCTCAGACTGCCATCACGTTCGACCAGTCTGATCACCCCATGCACATTGCTACCCCCGGGAGGCAAGCTCTGGTGGTCGACCCAGTCATCGAAGGCACTCAACTAACCAAAGTCCTGACGGATGGTGGCAGCGGCCTGAACATACTATATGCAGAAACGTTGAAAGGGATGGGCATTCCGATGTCCAGGCTCAGTGCCAGCAACATGAGTTTCCATGGAGTCATTCATGGAAAGAAAGCCGAATCACTCGGCCAGATTGCTCTCGATGTGGTTTTCGGTGATTCAAAAAATTACCGCAAGGAAAAGTTAACATTTGAGGTTGTGGACTTCCAGAGTGCTTATCATGCTATTCTAGGCAGGCCAGCCTATGCACGCTTCATGGCTCGACCGCGCTATGTGTATCTTAAGTTGAAGATGCCTGGCCCCAGAGGTGTGATCACTGTTACAGGCAATCGGAGGAAAGCAGAGGAGTGTTTTCAGAAAGGCTCAAAGATTGCTGATGCTCAGATGGCAGTGGTCGAGCTACAAGAGTACCAGAAGACCGTTGATCCGAGTGAATTGCTGCAAGCCAAGAAGCCTGCTTCAGAATCAGCTTTTCAGTCGTCCGGTGAAACTAAGCCAGTCCACATTCACCCGACCGACCCCAATGCTACTCCGACTCACATCTCAACGACGCTCGACTCCAAATAGGAAGAAGCGCTCATCCAGTTCCTCCGTGAGAACTGGGACATCTTCGCATGGAAGCCTTCTGACATGCCTGGAGTTCCTAGGGGGCTGGCTGAGCACCGTCTACGAGTCAACCCAAAGTTCAAGCCTGTGAAAGAACATCTTCGACGGTCCGCCGTCCAGAAGAGGAAATCTATTGGCGAGGAGGTGGCTCGGCTCTTAGCAGCGGAGTTCATCCGAGAGATTTACCACTCCAAGTGGCTCGCCAATGTTGTCATGGTCCCCAAGAAGGACAAGTCGCTTCGCATGTGCATCGACTTTAAACATATTAATCGGTCCTGCCCGAAAGATCATTTTCCTCTCCCTCGCATCGACCAAATAGTCGACTCGACCGCGGGGTGTGAGCGATTTTCTTTTCTAGATGCCTATTTCGGGTACCATCAGATCCGTCTATATGGGCCCGATGAGATCAAAACAGTTTTCATCACTCCATTCGGGTGCTTCTGTTATGTCACCATGCCTTTCGGCCTCAAGAACGCCGGAGCCACGTTCATGAGGATGATTCAGAAGTGTTTGCTCACTCAGATCAGTCGGAACGTGGAAGCATACATGGATGATATTGTGGTCAAGTCACGGAAAGGTTCCGACCCGCTGACTGACCTTGCTGAAACCTTTGCCAACCTCAGGAGGTATGATATCAAGCTCAATCCATCAAAGTACACATTCGGAGTTCCGGGTGGAAAGTTACTCGGTTTTCTCGTTTCCGAACGAGGAATCGACGCCAATCCCGAGAAAGTTGGCACCATACTCCGGATGAAGCGCCCTGTGCGTGTGCACGATGTCCAGAAGCTTACAGGTTGCTTGGCCGCTCTAAGTCGATTCATTTCTCGTCTCGGTGAAAAGGCGTTGCCTCTTTACCGACTGATGAAGAAGTCTGACAAGTTCGAGTGGACTCCAAAGCTGATGCAGCGTTTGCAGACCTCAAAGCTCTGCTCTCCACCCAGCCGGTGCTTGCTGCCCCAATCAGTAAAGAGCCTCTGCTGCTTTACATTGCGGCCACGGGACAAGTTGTCAGTACAGTACTTACGGTCGAGCGGGAAGAGGAAGGAAAGGCCTTCAGATTTCAGCGCCCAGTATACTACGTGTCTGAAGTTTTGACCCCTTCAAAACAAAGATATCCTCATTACCAGAAGCTTGTATATGGGATTTACATGACCACGAAGAAGGTTGCACACTACTTCTCTGATCATTCCATTACAGTCGTCAGCGACGCTCCACTGTCAGAGATTCTGCACAATAGAGATGCAACTGGTCGAGTGGCCAAATGGGTGATTGAACTTCTTCCCTTGGATATCAAGTTTGAGGCGAAGAAAGCTATCAAGTCCCAAGCAATTGCAGATTTCGTCGCCGAGTGGATCGAACAGCAACTTCCGACTCAAGTTCACTCGGAGCATTGGACCATGTTCTTCGATGGATCTAAGATGCTGAATGGTTCCGGTGCTGGGGTAGTATTGGTTTCCCCCCGAGGAGATAAGCTCAGATACGTTCTCCAGATTCACTTCGATTCCTCCAATAACGAAGCAGAATATGAAGCACTTTTGTATGGGTTGCGCATGGCCATTTCACTCGGCGTCCGTCGCCTCATAGTCTATGGCGATTCAGATTTGGTGGTTAATCAGGTGATGAAGGAGTGGGACGTCAGAAGTCCAGCTATGACTGGCTACTGCAATGCAGTGAGAAAGTTGGAAAAGAAATTCGAGGGGTTAGAGCTTCATCACATTCCCCGACTGAAAAATCAGGCAGCTGATGATTTGGCAAAGATAGGCTCCAAGAGAGAAGCCATTCCCAGTAATGTGTTTCTAGAGCACATCCGCTCACCGTCAGTCCAGGAGGATCCTTTTACAGAAGAAGCCCCGCAGCCGAAAAGTGCCACAGATCCGACTGAAGTCGAAGTTCCTGCTGTGGTCGACCTAATCATGGAAGTCTTGGCAATCACTCTCGACTGGACGATACCATACATTGCGTATATCTTGAGGAAAGAACTTCCAGAGGACGAAGAAGAGGCTTGACAGATCGTCCGTCGATCTAAAGCATTCACAGTCATAAAAGGACAGTTGTATAGAGAAAGCGCAACTGGAATCGGTCAGAAGTGCATAACGCCAGAAGAAGGTCAGATAATCCTTGATGATATCCACTCGGGGACCTGTGGTCACCATGCGTCCTCTCGGACCATTGTGGCCAAAGCATACCGAGCGGGTTTTTACTGGCCCAGAGCAAATGAAATGGCGAAAGAGATAGTCGACAAGTGTGAAGGCTGCCAGTTCTACTCCAACATGTCGCACAAACCAGCATCAGCCCTGAAGACCATTCCACTCGTCTGGCCCTTCGCTGTTTGGGGACTAGACATGGTTGGTCCATTGAGAACGGGCAGGAGCGGATTCACACATGTGCTTGTGGCAGTCGACAAGTTCACCAAATGGATTGAAGCTAAGCCCATCAAGAATCTCGATGCTAGTACTGCTATCAGTTTCGTCAGAGAGTTGATATTCAGATATGGAGTCCCGCATAGCATCATCACTGACAATGGGTCAAACTTCGATTCAGACAAGTTCAGCGCTTTTTGCGCCTCTCAAGGCACACGAGTCGACTACGCGTCGGTCGCACATCCCCAGTCGAATGGACAAGCTGAAAGAGCAAATGGTCTGATTCTCAAAGGACTGAAGCCTCGACTGATGCGTGATCTCAAGCACGCAACAGGCGCTTGGGTCGACGAGCTTCCGTCAGTTTTGTGGGGATTGAGGACCACCCCGAACCGGTCGACTGGAAGAATGCCATTCTTTCTGGTTTACGGAGTCGAAGCAGTCCTGCCGAGTGATCTACTTCACAATGCACCCCGAGTCGAACTTTACACCGAAGACGAAGCAGAGCAAGCCCAGCAAGACGCAGTCGACCTCCTAGAGGAGGAGAGAGAAATGGCTATGATCAGATCGACCATTTATTAGCAAGACTTGCGTCGATTCCATGCAAGAAATGTGAAGAGTCGAGCCTTCCAAGAAGGAGATTTGGTCCTCCGAGTGGATCAACAGAAACCACACAAACTTGCCCCTACTTGGGAAGGTCCCTTCATCGTCACCAGAGTCCTCCACAATGGAGTATATCACCTCTACAATGTTGACCGCCAGATCAACGAGCCACAAGCTTGGAATGCGGAACTACTCCGCCCATTTTACACTTGAATTCTCACTCGGATGAGATGTAATAAGAAAAACTTATGTAGTTTATTTTTATCAAAGACAAGAGTGTTCCAGTAATTGCTGTCACTTCTGTTTGCGTATGAAATCCCCCAGTGGGTGGCTTAGCTGCGAATCCGTTTCGCCTAAGTTTGCAAAAAAAATCCTACCGAGTGGTGAGCCTGACTCACACTCGGAGGCTTAGCTGCAGCTCAGTGCTTGCCTAATTGTTTGAAAATCCTACCGAGTGGTGAGCCTGACTCCCACTCAGGGGCTTAGATGCAGTCCAAGTACTCGCCTAAGTGTTTGAAAATCCTACCGAGTGGTGAGCCTAACTCCCACTCGGAGGCTTAGCTGCAGCCCAGTGCTCGCCTAAGTGTTTAAAAATCCTACCGAGTGGTGAGCAAACCTCCCACTCGGAGGCTTAGCTGCAGTCCAAGTACTCGCCTAAGTATATAAAATCCTACCGAGTGGAGAGCAAACCTCCCACTCGGGGGCTTAGCTGTAGCCCAGTACTCGCCTAAGTGTTTGAAAATCCTACCAAGTGGTGAGCCTGACTCCCACTCGGGGGCTTAGCTGCAGCCCAGTGCTCGCCTAAGTGTTTAAAAATCCTACCGAGTGGTGAGCAAACCTCCCACTCGGAGGCTTAGTTGCAGCAAGTACTCGCCTAAGTATGTAAAATCCTACCGAGTGTAGAGCAAACCTCTCACTCGGAGACAGTGGCCTTACGCGGGCTTGGTAACTGCATGACAGCCAGGTCGAAGTAATTACCTTCGAGCATGACGAACAACTTCTTGGCAAGTCCACCGAGATAAACCTCCAGATCGTTTACCTTCCCCGCCAGCTCACCCGCCTGGTCGTGCAGAACCATCTTGTCGTTCTTCAATCGGCTGACCTCTTGATTAGCTGTCTTGAGAGCAGTCTTCAGTCTGGAATTCTCATGTTCAAGAGTTCTGACCGAAGCCAGTTTCTCTTCTGCAAGCTTCGTTTTGTTCAAGGCCTCTTTCTGTGCTTCTGCAAGATCTTGATCCTTCTTCTTCAGAGCTTCTTCCAGTTTATCTGCGGCACGTCGAGTGAAATCAACATCAGGAATGGACAAGAAAGAAAAGTCACTCGTCAAGAGTGGAGAACCTCACCAGCCATACCTTTTGCTTCCTCTTGCGCCTTCTTCAAGTTCTCTCGAGCAAGCTTCAAGTCAAGGTTGAGCTGGATCTGCTTATTCTCCAACTCAGTATAGCGAGCTACAAGTTCGCAGGACTTCTGCAAAAAAAATCAGTCGACAGACGTCCAAGATAAGTTACTTCCGAGTAACTAAGTGACAATGATGGCGTTTCTAAGACCACAGCCGAATCAAAAACATTCGACAGTAGTCTCGGGGACTACACCCAGTGGGTGCACTCAGCGTGCCCCCACTGGCTTTTGAAAAAAAAATCGACTGTCCGCAGTCGACCGGATACAGTTCCATTCGACATGGCCTGACCAGACCGAGTGAAGGAGTACAACTATAGCAACACAGTATAAAGACTACAGTCGACTGCCAGCAGTCCATCGTAGTCTCGGGGACTACACCCAGTGGGTGCACTTAGCGTGCCCCCACTCATCCAAAAAGATGGAAGACACACCCAGTGGGTGTACAGATATAAAGATCTTCGGAAAAGAGATTCTTCAAACAGCATATCGTAACAGACCAAGTGTTGAGTCGACTGACCTGGACGTTGCTCTGAAGAGCCGAACTCGCGTCATAAGCTGCTTGGTTGGCTTCCCGAGCCACTTTCACTTGTTCCATCATGATCCCCGCCTGACGTATATCTTCTTTCGCGGCACTCGCTTGGTCCTCAGGGACGGGGTACGTGGCAAAAAGCGAAGGAGGATTTGCGGTCGACGTCGAAGGCCGCACGCTCGTCAGGGGAACAGCGAAAGTCACAGAAGCCCGAGTGGTATCACCACCATCCAGAGCTACGGCCTCAGACGCGGAGCAGATCGGGGGGTCTTGCCAGCCAACGCCCCCCTGTTCCTTCTCACTCTCAGCGGCACGTCGTCGTCATCGTCCGGGAGGTTAATAACATGAGGAGGAGCTACAAGGAAAAATTCAATCGACCAGAGTTGCAATAAATATCCACTCGACTCAAGGCAGAACATCAGTAATCATACCAGGGTTGGAAGTAACAGCATCCTCCATCTCTTGATCGTCGTCTTTGGCGGAGAGCTCGGAAGTAGCAGCGCTGCAAATCCTGAAAGTCAGTCAGTTGGTTCAGTGAATCGACCAAAGACCCGTCCTCGGTCGACAAAGGAAAACAAGTTCTATTATTACCCAGAGATGGTGGGGACAGTCATCTTCATCTTGGGCAGAGCCTTGGGCGGCTTGGACGGCGTCGCGCGTGGGTGCGTGGGAGCCTTTTCGGTCGGCGTAGGAGAAGAGGTCCGAGGGCGTTTTGACGACTGCCCAACAGGAGCAGTCGACTTACCACGTTCCCGCGCCGGATCGTGCGTAAGCTTGGATCGCCTCTCTGAGAGGGGGGGTCAACTTCCTCCTCCTCCTCTTCGCTGGAGTCGACGTCGTCGTCTCCCTCTCCTTCGCCATCGGATTCCCACTCGGCTTGTTCATCTCCTCTCTCACCTCCGCTCGCCTCCCCTTCCTCAGTCGGCTCCTGCGCCCCGTTGGGCGTCGAGTACATCTCGATAGTTGCCTGGAAAACAACAGACAAGACAAAAGTCAATCGACCAATTCAAAGAAGACCAATGAAGAAAGCAAGATCTCAGTCAGGAGCATAAGGTCAGACCTGGTCCACTTCGTATGTGTTGTCGAGTGGAGGAACCCTCCTGGCTCCTCGGGGTTGTCTTTGTTCCCTGTGATGCTCGACAGCCACCCTTCCATCATCTCATCGGTGACCTCCTCCGGGTGGATCCGAGTGGTGTCTTCAAGACCCGAGTACAGCCACATCGGGTGGTCACTATTGGGGAATGTTGCAGAAAACAAAAAATTTCCTACGGTTTCACCAAGATCCATCTATGAGTTCATCTAGCAACGAGTGATCGGATGCATCTACATACCTTTGTAGATTGCGAGCGGAAGCGTTCAAAGAACGGGGATGAGGTAGTCGTACACGACGTGATCCGAATCACCTATGACCAAGCGCCGAACGGACGGCACCTCCGCGTCCAACACACGTATGGAGCGGATGACGTCTCCTCCTTCTTGATCCAGCAAGGGGAAAGGAGAGGTTGATGAAGATCCAGCAGCACGATGGCATGGTGGTGGATGCAGGGCGTCACAGTAGCAGGGCTTCGCCGTGTACTACGAGGGAGAGAGGTGTAGCAGGGGAGAGGGAGGCGCCAGAGATGCAGGGTGCGGCTGCCTCCCTCCCCCTCCCTTTATATAGTCCCCTAGGGGGGGTGCCGGCCCTAGGAGATGGGATCTCCTAGGGGGGTGGCGGCCAGGGCTGGAGTGGCCCCCAAGCCAAGGTGAGGCGCCCCCCCACCCCTAGGGTTTCAACCCTAGGCGCATGGGGTGGGCCTAGGGGGGCGCACCAGCCCACTATGGGCTGGTTCCCCTCCCCACTTTTGGCCCATGGGGCCCTCCGGGATGGGTGGCCCCCCCGGTGGACCCCCGGGACCCTTCCGGTGGTCCCGGTACAATACCGGGGACCCCGAAACTTGTCCCGATGGCCGAAATAGCACTTCCTATATATAATTATTTACCTCCAGACTATTCCGAAACTCCTCGTGATGTCCGGGATCTCATCCGGGACTGCGAACAACATTTGGGTTACTGCATATACATATCTTCACAACCCTAGCGTCACCGAACCTTAAGTGTGTAGACCCTACGGGTTCGGGAGACATGTAGACATGACCGAGATCGCTCTCCGGTCAATAACCAACAGCGGGATCTGGATACCCATGTTGGCTCCCACATGCTCTTCGATGATCTCATCGGATGAACCACGATGTCGAGGATTCAAACAACCCCGTATACAATTCCCTTCGTCAATCGGTATGTTACTTGCCCGAGATTCGATCGTCGGTATCCCAATACCTCGTTCAATCTCGTTACCGGCAAGTCACTTTACTCGTACCGCAATGCATGATCCCGTGACCAGAAACTTGGTCACTTTGAGCTCATAATGATGATGCATTACCGAGTGGGCCCAGTGATACCTCTCCGTCACACGGAGTGACGAATCCCAGTCTCGATCCATGTCAACCCAACAGACACTTTCGGAGATACCCGTAGTATACCTTTATAGTCACCCAGTTACGTTGTGACGTTTGGTAAACCCAAAGCACTCCTACGGTATCCGGGAGTTACACGATCTCATGGTCTAAGGAAAGGATACTTGACATTGGAAAAACTCTAGCAAATGAACTATACGATCTTATGCTATGTTTAGGATTGGGTCTTGTCCATCACATCATTCTCCTAATGATGTGATCTCGTTATCAATGACATCCAATGTCCATAGTCAGGAAACCATGACTATCTGTTGATCAACGAGCTAGTCAACTAGAGGCTTACTAGGGACATGTTGGTGTCTGTTATTCACACATGTATTACGATTTCCGGATAACACAATTATAGCATGAATAAAGACAATTATCATAAACAAGGAAATATAATAATAATGCTTTTATTATTGCCTCTAGGGCATATTTCCAACAGTCTCCCACTTGCACTAGAGTCAATAATCTAGTTACATTGTGATGAATCGAACACCCATGGAATGCTGGTGTTGATCATGTTTTGCTCTAGGGAGAGGTTTAGTCAACGGATCTGCTACATTCAGGTCTGTATGTACTTTACAAATATCTATGTCTCCATCTTGAACATTTTCACGAATGGAGTTGAAGCGAAGTTTGATGTGCCTGGTCTTCTTGTGAAACCTGGGCTCCTTGGCAAGTGCGATAGCTCCAGTGTTGTCACAGAAGAGTTTGATTGGCCCCGACGCATTGGATATGACTCCGAGGTCGGTGATGAACTCTTTCACCCAAATTGCTTCATGTGCTGCCTCCGAGGCTGCCATGTACTCCGCTTCACATGTAGATCCCGCCACGACGCTCTGCTTGCAACTGCACCAGCTTACTGCCCCACCATTCAAAATATACATGTATCCGGTTTGTGACTTAGAGTCATCCAGATCTGTGTCGAAGCTAGCGTCGACATAACCCTTTACGACGAGCTCTTCGTCACCTCCATAAACGAGAAACATCTCCTTAGTCCTTTTCAGGTACTTCAGGATATTCTTGACCGCTGTCCAGTGTTCCTTGCCGGGATTACTTTGGTACCTTCCTACCACTTACGGCAAGGTTTACAGTCAGGTCTGGTACACAGCATGGCATACATAATAGACCTATGGCTGAGGGCATAGGGGATGACACTCATCTCTTCTATATCTTCTGGCCGTGGTCGGACATTGAGCTGAGCTCAATTTCACACCTTGCAACAGGCAAGAACCCCTTTTAGGACTTGAATCCATATTGAACTTCTTCAAATATCCTTATCAGGTATGTGCTTTGTGAAAGACTATGAGGCGTCTTGATCTATCTCTATGATCTTGATGCCTAATATATAAGCAGCTTCTCCAAGGTCCTTCATTGAAAAACTCTTATTCAAGTAGGCCTTAATGCTGTCCAAGAGTTCTATATCATTTCCCATCAAAAGTATGTCATCTACATATAATATGAGAAATGCTACAGAGCTCCCACTCACTTTCTTGTAAACGCAGGCTTCTCCATAAGTCTGCGTAAACCCAAACGCTTTGATCATCTCATCAAAGCGAATGTTCCAACTCCGAGATGCTTGCACCAGCCCATAAATCGAGCGTTGGAGCTTGCACACCTTGTCAGCATTCTTAGGATCGACAAAACCTTCCCGGCTGCATCATATACAGTTCTTCCTTAAGATAACCGTTAAGGAATGTCGTTTTGACGTCCATTTGCCATATCTCATAATCATAGTATGCGGCAATTGCTAACATGATTCGGACGGACTTCAGCTTTGCTACGGGAGAGAAAGTCTCATCGTAGTCAACCCCTTGAACTTGTCGATAACCCTTAGCGACAAGCCTAGCTTTATAGATGGTCACATTACCATGCGTCTGTCTTCTTCTTAAAGATCCATTTATTTTCTATGGATCGCCGCTCAACGGGCAAGTCAGTCAAAGTCCATGCTTCGTTTTCATACATGGATCCTATCTCGGATTTCATGGCTTCCAGCCATTTGTCGAAATCCGGGCCCGCCATCGCTTCTTCATAGTTCGAAGGTTCATCGTTGTCTAACAACATGATTTCCAAGACAGGGTTGCCGTACCACTCTGGTGCGGAACGTGTCCTTGTGGACCTACGAATTTCAGTAGGAGCTTGATCAGAAGTATCTTGATCATCATCATTAACTTCCTCTCTAGTCGGTGCAGGCACCTCAGGAACATTTTCTTGAGTTGCGCCCTTTTCCGGTTCAAGATGTAATACTTCATCAAGTTCTACTTTCCTCCCACTTAGTTCTTTCGAGAGAAACTCCTTCTCTAGAAAGGACCCATTCTTGGCAACAAAGATCTTGCCTTCGGATCTGAGGTAGAAGGTATACCCAACAGTTTCTTTAGGGTATCCTATGAAGACGCATTTTTCCGACTTGGGTTCGAGCTTTTCAGGTTGAAGTTTCTTGACATAAGCATCGCATCCCCAAACTTTCAAAAACGACAGCTTAGGTTTCTTCCCAAACCATAATTCATACGGTGTCGTCTCAACGGATTTCGACGGAGCCCTATTTAAAGTGAATGCGGCAGTCTCTAAAGCATAGCCCCAAAAAGATAGTGATAAATTGGTAAGAGACATCATAGATCGCACCATATCTAATAGAGTACGATTACGACATTCGGACACACCGTTAGGCTGAGGTGTTCCAGGCGGCGTGAGTTGTGAAACTATTCCACATTTTCTTAAGTGTGTACCAAATTCGTGACTCAAGTATTCTCCTCCACGATCTGATCGTAGGAAATTGATTTTCCTGTCACGTTGATTTTCAACCTCATTCTGAAATTCCTTGAACTTTTCAAAGGTCTCAGACTTGTGTTTCATCAAATAGATATACCCATATCTACTCAAGTCATCAGTGAGGGTGAGAACATAACGATAGCCACCGCGAGCCTTAACACTCATTGGACCGCACACATCAGTATGTATGATTTCCAATAAGTTGGTTGCTCGCTCCATTGTTCCTGAGAACGGAGTCTTGGTCATTTTACCCATGAGGCATGGTTCGCACGTGTCAAATGATTCGTAATCAAGAGACTCTAAAAGTCCATCTGCATGGAGCTTCTTCATGCGTTTGACACCTATGTGACCAAGGCGGCAGTGCCACAAGTATGTGGGACTATCATTATCAACCTTACACCTTTTGGTACTCACACTATGAATATGTGTAGCATTACGCTCGAGATTCATTAAGAATAAACCATTCACCATTGGAGCATGACCATAAAACATATCTCTCATATAAATAGAACAACCATTATTCTCGGATTTAAATGAGTAGCCATCTCGTATCAAACGAGATCCTGATATAATGTTCATGCTCAAACTTGGCACTAAATAACAATTATTAAGGTTCAAAACTAATCCCGTAGGTAAATGAAGAGGCAGCGTGCCGACGGCGATCACATCGACCTTGGAACCATTCCCGACGCGCATCGTCACCTCGTCCTTCGCCAGTCTCCGCTTATTCCGCAGCTCCTGCTTTGAGTTACAAATGTGAGCAACTGCACCGGTATCAAATACCCAAGAGCTACTACGAGTACTGGTGAGGTACACATCAATTACATGTATATCACATATACCTTTTGTTTTGCCGGCCTTCTTGTCCGCTAAGTATTTGGGGCAGTTCCGCTTCCAGTGACCACTTTCTTTGCAATAAAAGCACTCAGTCTCGGGCTTGGGTCCATTCTTTGGCTTCTTCCCGGCAGCTTGCTTGCCAGGCGCGGCAACTCCCTTGCCGTCCTTCTTGAAGTTCTTCTTACCCTTGCCTTTCTTGAACTTAGTGGTTTTATTCACCATCAACACTTGATGTTCCTTCTTGACTTCTACCTCTGCTGATTTCAGCATAGCAAATACTTCAGGAATGGTCTTTTCCATCCCCTACATATTGAAGTTCATCACAAAGCTCTTGTAGCTTGGTGGAAGCGACTGGAGGATTCTGTCAATGACCGCGTCATCCGGGAGATTAACTCCCAGCTGAGTCAAGCGGTTATGTAACCTAGACATAGTGAGTATGTGCTCACTGACAGAACTATTTTCCTCCATCTTACAGCTGAAGAATTTGTCGGAGACTTCATATCTCTCGACCCGGGCATGAGCTTGGAAAACCATTTTCAGCTCTTCGAACATCTCATATGCTCCGTGTCTCTCAAAACGCTTTTGGAGCCCCGGCTCTAAGCTGTAAAGCATGCCGCACTGAACGAGGGAGTAGTCATCGGTATGTGCCTGCCAAGCGTTCATAACGTCTTGTTCTGCAGGGAGAACAGGTGCGTCACCCAGCGGTGCTTGTAGGACATAATCTTTCTTGGCAGCTATGAGGATGATCCTCAGGTTCCGGACCCAGTCCGTGTAATTGCTGCCATCATCTTGTGCGTGGTTTTCTCTAGGAACGCGTTGAAGTTGAAGACTACGTTGGCCATTTAATCTACAAGACATATTGTAAATATTTTAGACTAAGTTCATGATAATTAAGTTCATCTAATCAAATTACTCAATGAACTCCCACTTATATAAACATCCCTCCAGTCATCTAAGTATAACATGATCCGAGTTAACTAGGCCGTGTCCGATCATCACGGGAGATGGACTAGTCAACATCGGTGAACATCTTCATGTTGATCGTATCTTCTATACGACTCATGCTCGACCTTTCGGTCTTCTGTGTTCCGAGGCCATGTCTGTACATGCTAGGCTTGTCAAGTCAACCTAAGTGTTTGCATGTGTAAATCTGTCTTACACCCGTTGTATGTGAACGTTAGAATCTATCACACCCGATCATCACGTGGTGCTTCGAAACAACGAACTGTCGCAACAGTGCACAGTTAGGGGGAACACTTTCTTGAAATTATTATGAGGGATCATCTTATTTACTACCGTCGTTCTAAGTAAACAAGATGCAAAACATGACAAACATCACATGCAATCAAATAATAATAGTGACATGATATGGCCAATATCACATAGCTCCTTTGATCTCCATCTTGGGGCTCCATGATCATCTTGTCACCGGCTTGACACCATGTTCTCCATCATCATGATCTCCATCATCGTGTCTCCATGAAGTTGCTCGCCAACTATTACTTCTACTACTATGGCTAACGCGTTTAGCAATAAAGTAAAGTAATTTACATGGCGTTTCTCAATGACACGCAGGTCATATAAAAAATAAAGACAACTCCTATGGCTCCTGCCGGTTGTCATACTCATCGACATGCAAGTCGTGATTCCTATTACAATAGCATGAACATCTCATACATCACTTATAGATCATTCATCATTCATCACAACTTTGGCCATATCATATCACAAAGCACTTGCTGCAAAAACAAGTTAGACGTCCTCTAATTGTTGTTGCAAGTTTTACGTGGCTGAATTAGGGTTCTAGCAAGAACGAATTCTTACCTACGTGAAAGACACAACGTGATTTGTCAACTTCTATTTACCCTTCATAAGGACCCTTTTCATCGAATCCGCTCCAACTAAAGTGGGAGAGACAGACACCCGCCAGCCACCTTATGCAACTAGTGCATGTTAGTCGGTGGAACCGGTCTCACGTAAGTGTACGTGTAAGGTTGGTCCGGGCCGCTTCATCCCACAATACTGCTGAAGCAAGATAAGACTATTAGCGGCAAGAAAGTTGACAACATCTACGCCCACAACAAATTGTGTTCTACTCGTGCATAAAGAACTACGCATAGACCTAGCTCATGATGCCACTGTTGGGGAACGTTGCAGAAAACAAAATTTTTCCTACGGTTTCACCAAGATCCATCTATGAGTTCATCTAGCAACGAGTGATCGGATGCATCTACATACCTTTGTAGATTGCGAGCGGAAGCGTTCAAAGAACGGGGATGAGGTAGTCGTACACGACGTGATCCGAATCACCTATGACCAAGCGCCGAACGGACGGCACCTCCGCATTCAACACACGTACGGAGCGGATGACGTCTCCTCCTTCTTGATCCAGCAAGGGGAAAGGAGAGGTTGATGAAGATCCAGCAGCACGACGGCGTGGTGGTGGATGCAGGGCGTCACAGTAGCAGGGCTTCGCCGTGTACTACGAGGGAGAGAGGTGTAGCAGGGGAAAGGAAGGCGCCAGAGATGCAGGGTGCGGCTGCCTCCCTGCCCCCTCCCTTTATATAGTCCCCTAGGGGGGGCGCCGGCCCTAGGAGATGGGATCTCCTAGGGGGGCGGCGGCCGGGGCTGGAGTGGCCCCCAAGCCAAGGTGAGGCGCCCCCCCACCCCTAGGGTTTCAACCCTAGGCGCATGGGGTGGGCCTAGGGGTGCGCACCAGCCCACTATGGGCTGGTTCCCCTCCCCACTTTTGGCCCATGGGGCCCTCCGGGATGGGTGGCCCCACTCGGTGGACCCCCGGGACCCTTCCGGTGGTCCCGGTACAATACCGGTGACCCCGAAACTTGTCCCGATGGCCGAAACAGCACTTCCTATATATAATTCTTTACCTCCGGACTATTCTGAAACTCCTCGTGACGTCTGGGATCTCATCCGGGACTCTGAAAGACATTTGGGTTATTGCATATACATATCTTCACAGCCCTAGCGTCACCGAACCTTAAGTGTGTAGACCCTACGGGTTCGGGAGACATGTAGACATGACCGAGATCGCTCTCCGGTCAATAACCAACAGCGGGATCTGGATGCCCATGTTGGCTCCCACATGCTCCTCGATGATCTCATCGGATGAACCACGATGTCGAGGATTCAAACAACCCCGTATACAATTCCCTTCGTCAATCGGTATGTTACTTGCCCGAGATTCGATCGTCGGCATCCCAATACCTCGTTCAATCTCGTTACCGGCAAGTCACTTTACTCGTACCTCAATGCATGATCTCGTGACCAGACACTTGGTCACTTTGAGCTCATAATGATGATGCATTACCGAGTGGGCCCAGTGATACCTCTCCGTCACACGGAGTGACGAATCCCAGTCTCGATCCGTGTCAACCCAATAGACACTTTCGGAGATACCCGTAGTATACCTTTATAGTCACCCAGTTACGTTGTGACGTTTGGTAAACCCAAAGCACTCCTACGGTATCCGGGAGTTACACGATCTCATGGTCTAAGGAAAGGATACTTGACATTGGAAAAACTCTAGCAAACGAACTATACGATCTTATGCTATGTTTAGGATTGGGTCTTGTCCATCACATCATTCTCCTAATGATGTGATCTCGTTATCAATGACATCCAATGTCCATAGTCAGGAAACCATGACTATCTGTTGATCAACGAGCTAGTCAACTAGAGGCTTACTAGGGACATGTTGGTGTATGTTATTCACACATGTATTACGATTTCCGGATAACACAATTATAGCATGAATAAAGACAATTATCATAAACAAGGAAATATAATAATAATGCTTTTATTATTGCCTCTAGGGCATATTTCCAACAGTCACGAGCCTGGAGCGGTTGGATGCGCCTCCGAAGGAAGACCTCCAGCAAGTCCATGCCAGTCACGCCCTCGCGGACAAGCTAACCCACTTGACCAACCAGCACTTTGACTTGGGCCTTTTCTTCCGGTGCCACTTTCAAAGAAGCAGGTTTTTGAGCTCGTTCCAGAGAGAAGGGGGGAAGCCCAGTCGACTGTCCTGGGGTCGCCTGGTCTTTACAGTAAAACCAGGTCGCCTACCAACCACGGACCGACTCAGGGAAGGTGATGGATGGAAAAGAACTTTTGCCCCTCGTCTGGATCGCCAAGCCCCTGCACAGCTGGATCACCTGCGTCCTTTCGTCACTCGACTTGGCCTTTTTGACCGATTGGGAACGGCAAGTGAAGATGTGCTTAAAGAGCCCCCAATGGGGGCGACAACCCAAGAAACCCTCACACAAAGAAATGAAAGCAGCCAGATACACGATAGAGTTGGGAGTGAAGTGGTGGAGCTGCGCTCCGAAGAAATTCAGGAAACTCCGGAAAAAAGGATGAGGAGGCAGAGAAAACCTGCGATCGATATGGGTGGCGAGGAGCACACACTCACCATCAAGAGGTTGGGGCTCGACCTCTCTCCCCGGCAGACGCGCAGCTTCGTGAGGAATGACTCCCCCCTCAACCATATCGTCGAGATCTTCCCGCCGAATCACCATCGGCATCCAGTCACCCTGGATCCAGCCTCTGGGCAGAGAAGTCCGTGAGGAAGACCCGCCCCGAGCGGACTTCTTCCCTTTCCCCTGCGCCGCCGCCTTCTTCGCGCGCTCCAGAGCGGACGTCTTGTCCTTCACCATCGTCGCCGGCAAAGCTCGAACGGACCTGCGGCACTAGGATGGGAGCGGAGGTGGCGGAGAACCTTGCGAAGGGAGAAGGAAAGGAGAGAGCACACTATTGGAAACCCCGAGCCGGCGGCTTATAAGGGGCCGCTTCCGAGTGGCTGACCGGTAGGCCCAGGCTATCCCGTCAAATCCCGCAGCCGACACGCGCGCGGTACGTGGCGAAAAAGGCAGCGCGGGGATCGAGGAGCTTCCGCCTTATCACATCCGATTACTGCGGCCGCTCCCATCCCGCGCGCTTCCCGAAAATCAAATCCCACAAAATCCGCGGATTACAGAACGATTCGTCGGACAGAAGATCCCTTTTACACCATCATTCGGAACTTCACAAGCGAGGAAATTCACTCGACGTAAGGCCTGGAATGGATCAAGGCGACTGAAAAAGGTTGACAACGTCATCCGTGACGATTGATCCAAAACAAGGCATTCGTGTAGCACAAAAAACCAGTCGGAAAGATCCCCAACTCTTTTCCCACTCTAACCTCGATCCATTCGGGGGCTAATGATGAAGCTATGTACCTAGGGTAGGGGCACGGACCTGTCCAAAGAGCCCTACCCAAGGACATCCCTAGAAGAAGTCACCTTTCAATCGACTTGAAGGTACCCACTCGACGGGTTCAAGACACTCGACCAAGAAGCTATCACTCGACCATGAAGCCAACCACTCGACTGCCAGGAGATCTAAAGTCATTCCGCAGGCAAACGGTCGATCATTAAGTAGTCTTTATGGTCATTATAGCACTTTATTAGGGGCGTTACCAGTAACGCCCAGCCTTAATGTACCTTAAACCCTGCATTACTGAGGGCAGGAGAGGGCTGGCGAACTCTATATAAGCCACCCCCCTCCTCAGTATCAAGGGTTGGCACCCCTGTCATTCTCACACATATAATCCAGTCGACCGTCTCCGGGCACCGAGACGTAGGGCTTTTACTTCCTCCGAGAAGGGCCTGAACTCGTACATCTTTGTGTGCTTACAGCTTCTACATAGCTAGGATCTAGCCTCTCCATACTTACCCCCTACATCACTGTCAGACTTAGAACCACGACAGCCAGTTCTTCTTCGACCATGGCAGAGGTAAGCTGATGGTTCCTCTCCTCTTCTCTCTCATTCTCTATGTGCCCACATGGCCACTGATGGTGGTAAACTTCATTACTGTGCAACAGTAGACCATGGGCATTGTGTGCTTCCAAGATAATTCATTGGCTGTTACTTTGTTGTTGCATGGATCAGTTCTTACTGTGCGAACTAGTGGAACGTCTTACCTTGCTCAGGCCGACGGCTTCGTGTTAAATAGATGGGGCGCACCTCCCATAACAGCGCATACATGCGGTTTGGATTGCAATCTTGGAGATGAATAAAGGAGATAGAGATAAGAGGTTACATGAGATAAACATAAGATTCTAACAACCTAACTATCTCAAACTATCTCCTATGAGATGTGCCAGTCACCTATCGTGACATGTTGCATGTTTAACACCCTTCCTTAATCACAACTGCATTAAGTTGAGATTAGACTTGAAGTTTTCGAAGCTCTTGACGGACAATGCCTTTGTGAACCCATCTGCAATTTGTTCACTGGAATGCACAAACCGAATGTCAAGTTTGTTGGGGAACGTAGCAGAAATTCAAAATTTTCCTACGTGTCACCAAGATCTATCTATGGAGAGACTAGCAACGAGGGGAAGGAGAGTGCATCTACATACCCTTGTAGATCGCTGAGCGGAAGCGTTCAAGTGAACGGGGTCGATGGAGTCGTACTCGTCGTGATTCAAATCACCGATGATCAAGTGCCGAACGCACGGCACCTCCGCGTTCAACACACGTACGGAACGGAGACGTCTCCCATGCCTTGATCCAGCAAGGAGGAGGGAGAGGTTGATGGAGATCCAGCAGCACAACGGCGTGGTGGAAGTAGCGGGATTCCAACAGGGCTTCGCTAAGCGCTGCGGGAGGAGGAAGATGTGTCACGGGAGGGGAAGGGAGGCGCCAGGCCTTAGATTGGTTTGCTCCTCCTTTTCCCCACTATATATAGGGCCAAGGGAGAGGGGGAGGCGCAGCCCTTGCCCCTTCCTCCAAGGAAGGGTGCGGCCAAGGGTGGGGAGGAGTCCATCCTCCCCAAGGCACCTCGGAGGTGCCTTCCCCTTATAGGACTCTCCCCTTTTCCCATCTCTTGGCGCATGGGCCTCTTGGGGCTGGTGCCCTTGGCCCATATAGGCCAAGGCACACCCCCTACAGCCCATGTGGCCCCCTGGGCAGGTGGCCCCACCCGGTGGACCCCCGGGACCCTTCCGGTGGTCCCGGTACAATACCGATGACCCCGAAACTTGTCCCGATGGCCGAAATAGCACTTCCTATATATAATTCTTTACCTCCGGACCATTCCGGAACTCCTCGTGACGTCCGGGATCTCATCCGGGACTCCGAACAACTTTCGGGTTACCGCATACTAATATCTCTATAACCCTAGCGCCACCGAACCTTAAGTGTGTAGACCCTACGGGTTCGGGAGACATGCAGACATGACTGAGACGTTCTCCGGTCAATAACCAACAGCGGGATCTGGATACCCATGATGGCTCCCACATGTTCCACGATGATCTCATCGGATGAACCACGATGTCAAGGACTTAATCAATCCCGTATACAATTCCCTTTGTCTATCGGTATGTTACTTGCCCGAGATTCGATCGTCGGTATACCGATACCTAGTTCAATCTCGTTACCGGCAAGTCTCTTTACTTGTTCTGTAACACATCATCCCATGATCAACTCCTTGGTCACATTGCGCATACGATGATGTCCTACCGAGTGGGCCCAGAGATACCTCTCCGCTTACACGGAGTGACAAATCCCAGTCTCGATTCGTGCCAACCCAACAGACACTTTTAGAGATACCTGTAATGCACCTTTATAGTCACCCAGTTACGTTGTGACACTTGATACACCCAAAGCATTCCTACGGTATCCGGGAGTTGCACAATCTCATGGTCTAAGGAAATGATACTTGACATTAGAAAAGCTATAGCATATGAACTACACGATCTAGTGCTATGCTTAGGATTGGGTCTTGTCCATCACATCATTCTCCTAATGATGTGATCCCGTTATCAATGACATTCAATGTCCATGGTTAGGAAACCGTAACCATCTATTGATCAACGAGCTAGTCAACTAGAGGCTTACTAGGGACATGGTGTTGTCTATGTATCCACACATGTATCTGAGTTTCCTATCAATACAATTATAGCATGGATAATAAACGATTATCATGAACAAGGAAATATAATAATAACTAATTTATTATTGCCTCTAGGGCATATTTCCAACAAAGTTGCTTCTGAGCAACTCTTTCTCTGACAAAATGAAAATCTATCTCAACGTGTTTAGTCCTGGCATGAAACACTGGATTAGCTAAGAGATCAGTAGCACCAAGGTTATCACACCACAGACAAGGAGCTTGTTTACTCTTTATACCAAGTTCCTTCAACATGGACTGAACCCACATGATTTCAGCTGTGGCATTTGCCAGAGCCTTGTATTCTGCCTCAGTACTGGGTCTGGAGACTGTGGCTTGTTTGCGAGCACACCATGATATCAAGTTGGATCCAAAGAAAATAGCAAAACCACCAGTGGATCGTCTATCATCAAGACAACCTGCCCAATCAGAATCAGAGAAGGCACTAACAAGTGTAGAAGATGATTTGCTGAAATTAAGACCCATGCTTAATGTGTTTTTGACATATCGAACTATCCTCTTTACAGCAGTTAAATGGACAGTTGTAGGTGCATGAAGAAACTGACAAACTTTGTTGACAGCAAAAGAAATATCAGGCCTGGTAAGAGTGAGGTATTGAAGAGCTCCTACTAGGCTCCTGTATTTTGTGCTGTCCTCTTGAGTTAAGAGAGTTCCTTGCGTGAGAGATAATTTTTCTGAGCTTGATAATGGAGTTGGTGTAGGTTTACAACCTTGCAAACCAGCTTTTCTTACCAAGTCAACTGCATACTTTTCTTGAGAGAGATGAAGTCCATCCTTGTGCTTCTTTACTTCAATCCCAAGAAAATAATGCAAGTCTCCAAGATCCTTCAAGGAAAAATCTGCACTCAAATCTTTCAACAGTCCAGTGATGGCTTCATTAGATGAGCTTGTTACAATAATATCATCAACATATATGAGGACAAATATGCATGTATTAGACTTGTTGTAGATGAACAGAGAGGTGCCAGACTTTGAGGGAACAAAACCAAGTGATTGCATTTTGTGACAGAGACAGGAATACCATGCTCTTGGTGCCTGTTTCAAGCCATAGAGTGCTTTGTCCAATGACATAAGAGGGTGCACTTTTATTTATAAACCGAGGAGGTTGTTTCATATATACCTCCTCTTCCAGAACACCATGAAGAAACGCGTTCAGTACATCAAGTTGCCTGAGACTCCATCCCCTGGAAATAGCAACAGACAAAACAAGACGGATAGTAGCAGCCTTAACAACCGGACTAAACGTGTCCTCATAGTCTATGCCATACCGTTGTTTAAACCCCTTTGCAACGAGCCTAGCTTTATAGCGATCAATGGTTCCATCAGATTTCCTTTTGATTCTGAATACCAACTTGCAATCAATTAAATTTTTACCCTGCTGTGGGGGAACTAAATGCCAGTTTTATTTTTCTTGAGTGCCATGTATTCTTTATTCATGGCATTCTTCCACTTTTCATCACCAAGTGCTTCCTCAAGCGTATGTGGTTCACCAGGTTCTCTGTCGAACAAACCATGCCATATTTGGTTATGTGTTTACAATTAACTGGATGTATTACCCCATGTTGTAGTCGTGTACGCCATGACGGTGGAGCAGCAGGATCACCAGCCACAGAGAATCCCGGGACAGAAACTCCTGTAGCAGAATCTGCTCCTGCCGGATCTTCTGTGACTATTTCATCATGTGCAGCTTCTCCAGTCGATGCAGAGGATCCCGGGGCCTCATCATTGGCTGATGATGACGCATCCACCTCGAAGCGGATGCTGGTCGAGCGCGTGGACGCGCTCGTGTGCGCGCTTGAGTCCGCGCCGGATCCCGCGTCAGGGCTGGGCCCCACACCTGGTGGGCGAACAGAGACGTGCTGCTTGTACACGAGTGGCTGGTCGTGGAACCGCGCGCCGTCCTGGCGAGCCGCGTGCTGCCGCGTGCCAGACGAGGATTGGCGCGGGGGAGGACTCGGGCCGCCGCCACTGGAGGGTCGACGCGTGTCGCGTGCTGGGCTGGAGACAACGATGTGGTCGGTGTACGCTGGCGCTGGCGTGTCTACCGCGCCTGCCACTGCTGATCCTGAGGGGGATCGACTGGGCACCTGCTGCGGGGCCGATCCCGAGGAGGATTTCCCTCCCAAAACCGAACACATGGAATATGGGTCTGCCGGCGCATTTTTCAATGATTTCTGCATCGTTTTCGCTGTTTTCTCCTGTAACATCATAAGAAAACTCATGCACACCATTAGTAGCAGGATTAGTCAACAATTGATCATCATAATTCGGACCCCCTTGATCAATATTGGTGAGATGAGTTGGTAGAAGAAGAATTTCTTCTCGAAGGCGAGCGCCGGCGTTTGGATGTAGGGTGGCAAACGGAAACTTTTTTTCGTCAAAGACAACGTCACGAGATATATAAATGCGACCAGTGGATATATCTAAGCACTTGACACCTTTGTGTTGAGGGCTATACCCTAGAAAGACACACTGCTTGGAACGTAGCATGAGTTTGCATTTGTTGTATGGGCGAAGGTTGGGCCAACAAGCACACCCAAAAACACGAAGGGATTTGTAGTCTGGTTTTGTGTGAAGAAGTCTTTCTACTAGAGTTTCGTTGTTGATGACTCGACTAGGGAGCATATTAATGATATGAACAGCGGTGAGAAAAGCCTCATCCCAAAACTTGAGAGGCATGGAGGCCCTGCCAAGAGGGCGAGCCCAACTTCAACTATGTGCCTGTGCTTTCGTTCAGCAGAGCCATTCTGTTGGTGAGCATGAGGGCATGAAACGTGGTGTGATATGCCAAGTGTTTGGAAAAAGGAGTTTAGTTTTTCATACTCCCCCCCCCATAGTCTGATTGCACTGCAATAATTTTGCTAGCAAATTTTCGTTCAACCACCTTGGAAGTTTTGAAAAACTTGAAAGACATCGGATCTCTTTTTGAGAAGTTAAATCCATACAAATTTGCTATAGTCATCTATGAAGCTTACGTAATACTCGTATCTACCAACAGAAGTAGGGGCAGGACCCCACACATCAGAAAAAATTAATTGAAGTGGTTTGGTAGAAACACTAGTAGATATTGGGTATGGTAATTGATGAATTTTGGCACATTGATAGGAATCACAAATAGTTTCGACATTCCGCTCACCAACAAATGGGAGTTTATTTTTCCTAAGTAATCTTTCAACTAAAGAAAAAGCAGCATGCCCTAATTGATCGTGCCACCGTGTTAACGAGACTTTGACAACACCATTGGCTTGTTTATTGAGTCTCCTAAGCTCCGGAATCAACGGGTAAAGCCCTCGAACACATCTACCTCGATAGAGAACCTTCTTCGTTGCCTGGTCCTTGATCAAAAAGAAGTATGGATGAAATTCGAGGAAAACATGATTATCAAGGGCAATTCTATGAATAGAGAGGAGACTTTTAGTGGAACTAGGAACATGCAAGATTTTCTTAAGATGAATTGGATGATGAGGGGTACAAAAATTAGAATGACCAATGTGACAAATCTGCATACCTTCCCCACTCGCCATGTGGATGTGATCTTTGCCACGGTACTTCTCCTTCATCGTGACCTTCTCAAGTTCATTGGTTATGTGATTAGTAGCACCACTATCAACATACCAATTTGTGTTGACGCCGTAGGATCTATCAGCCACGGAGACCACCTTTTCTTCATCTTGGGAGTCATCGTCATCTTCATCGTAACGATACCAACAGTCCTTCGCGGTGTGCCCTAGCTTACCACAAATTTGGCAGCGGGGCGTCTCTGAGCGGGCCTGATTTGGGCCATCACCACGACGGCCGCGGGATGCACCGGAGCGGCCATTGGAGTTGCCGCCGCCACTGTTGCCGCCACCACCTGCTGCGGGAAGAGCCACGACCACGTGAGCCACCACCACGGTCGCGGACCGCAGCGTTGGCAGAGGAGCGGAAACCGCCGCCCGAGTGGTTGAACTGGGGAATGCGTTGATCGAAGTTGCTGAGTATGGCGTAGAGCTCAACGAGGGAGACCGGCATGATGCGGGCATCGAGGGCGGACACGAGGGGCTGGTAGTCGACGTCGAGGCAGTGGATGATGTAGGAGATGAGCTCGTCGACTTGGATGGCCTTCCCGGCAGCCTCAAGCTCATCGGCGAGGCCGCGGAGAGAGGCGAAGTAGGCGGCGACCGTTTGGTTGCCCATCTGGGCGTTGATGAGCGCCGTCCTGATGTTGTTCACACGGCTCATGGACTGTGACGAGAACATACCTGCCACCGTGGTCCTGAGCACGAGCGACGTGGTGACTGTGGTCACCATGACGAGCACCTCCTTGGAGAGGGTACTGAGCAAGTAGCCCAACACCTGCTGGTCCTCCCTGACCCAGATCGGGTGGGCTCAGAGCTTTCTTTGCCATCCTTGTCCTTGGTGACATGAAGCCTGGCTGGCTTCGGCGTGGTGTCGTCGACGTAGCCGAAGACACCGGCGCCACGCAGATGGGGAGTGACCTACGTGCGCCATAGCACGTAGTTCGTGCGTGTTAGCTTCTCAGTGACCTGTCCATTGAGGGTATGTTGGGAGGCGCGGGAGGAGGAGGAAGACATCAGGTAGATGGGATCTCAGTAGATGGGAAGAGATGGGGCTCTGATTACCATGTGCGGCAAAATTTTGTGTTTTGACCCTTTTGTGAAACAAAATCAAGATCTGACCCCAGTTTGAAACGTTTTCGAGATCTAACCCTTTTGCTACCGCCGGACCCTCAGGTGGTAGGGTTGCACAGTCTACCACCGGAGGTTCCGGCGGTAGGTGTGCCTGACGGCCGTCAAACCATTAACGGCTGCTTACGGACCTACCGCCATAGTCCACGGCGGTAGCCCACACAAACCTACCGCCGAGTGCCCTGGCGGTAGGTTATCATAGTCCGCATGAACTTAACTACTTTGATTTTGTCTTCAATTTTTTTTCCAGACATAAGAAACAATAAGCACAATTTCATAGACATAACATAGTTTGATCACATCCAAAAAGTTTTGCCATTACGGACTAAGAAACAAGTACCAAATAACATAGTTTGATCACATAACATAATTTAACCAAATAACATAACATAGTTCGAAGGCAACATAAGAAGTTTAACAAGTTCAACGGTCATCGACCACATAAAAGGTTTCATCCATAGGTAGCAATCAAACATGACGATCATCAACAGCCACACGCATATATAGTTTAGATGATATCGATGATGATCATCATCTTCAAGCCTTGACGGTTGGTGTTCCTAATAGTAATAAGGATGGCCTGTCCAACATGAAGATTCTTGTCAACAAGGAAGCTCTTCCACCCATCTGTGCTTAAATGTGTATGACCGTCCGTGTCCACGCCGTATGCACAAGTAGTGACGGGGCCCCTTGCGGTAAGGCGTATTCCAGCATAGCCTTCTTCATCAGCCTCGATGCCACAACTCTCAGATAGGCTCTTTGGCAATTTCTGAATAAGAAAAACATATCAATTAATAAGTATGGATTATCTAAACTATTAATAATTCCTTGGATTCTACACTAATAACATACCATGACATGTTGATCGATCATGGTACTTGTCAGACGGGTCACGAATGGCGCCCCGATCAAGTCAGCACGTGGCAGAAAGTTGTCCCATAGGTTGCACACCTCCTGTTCGCTCAGCCTCACTCTTTGAGCACAGATGGCTTCCTCAAGTGGGTCTTCATAGTCATCATCCTCATCAAGTGGTGGTGGTGGTGCCATGTTCCTTATATAAGCATTGATTGGATAAAGTTAATTAAATATCAATATTTGTTCTAATGCAAGCAAAACAAATATCTACAATATTCACACAATAAATCATCACATATGGCTATAAGAAAGACTAAACCTAGGGTTCATCTAGGTTGGAGGGTTCATCTAGGTTCTAGGGTTCATCATATAACCTAGACAGGGTTCCTCATATGGCTATAAGAAAGACTAAACCTAGGGTTCATCTAGGTTCTAGGGTTCGTCTAGGTTCTAGGGTTCATCTAGGTTCTAGGGTTCATCTAGGTTCTAGGGTTCATCATATCAACTAGAGAGGGTTGCTCGTATGGCTATAAGAAAGACTAAACCTAGGGTTCATCAACTAGGTTCATCACATTGCAATCATCTAGGTTTAGGGTTCACCATATCAACTAGGGAGGGTTCCTCATATGATTGACTCAAACTAATTGGGGGTTTGGAGGAGCTTACCTTCCTCTTTCCGTAGCCATCTCGATCCGCAAAATCCGTAAATCAACGACGAAGATCGGAGTGGGGAAGTGGAGGAGATGAGAAAATGGGCGAGAGGAAGAAGAAGGCGGCTGGGTGGGTGGGGATTAGGGGTTGGGGTGGAGTGGGCGGGCGGCTGGGTTTATAAATGCCCAAAGCCTACCGCCATGGGGCGCGGCGGTAGGAGACCACACCCTACCGCCATCAGGCCCGACGGTAGGATGCCTCCCCCCACGCCCCACTTCTGTGACCAAAAAATCGAGCAGTGCAGCGGTAGGGTTGCGCAGCCTACCGCCGAGGGCCTGGGCGGTAGGGTGTGGTCTCCTACCGCCGCGCCCCATGGTGGTAGGGTGCCTTTGTGTGGATTTTTTGCACCTTCTAAATTCTTTTGTCTTCAATTTTGGCATACAACATTTAAACAGCATATGTATGACATATAAAGCACACAATGTATGATATATGATGCACACACCACAAATCTATAAATAAGGTAGGTTCGATACACCACAAATCTATAAATAGGGTAGGTTCGGTACATAGAAATTCAACGAAACAGTTTCACGAGAAAATTCATATGGTTCACGAAGCAAATAAGCAAGTTTTTAGTTCAACGACACGGCAGCAACTTCAGTCCTTCCTTCCCCTCTTTGACTTTCGGTCCTCGTTATCCTTGGATCGCTTCTCGGCCGCCGTCTTCTTGCGGGCCGCCGGACGTGCTTTCTGAAATGGGGATGGACTCTTCCAGTCCTTCTTCGGCACATTCCTCTTCGCACGCTGGGTTGGCTGAGTTGGTGGAGGTCCATCATCATCGTACTCTTCCTCCTCCTCCTCATCCTCATCCTCATCGTGCTCTTCCTCTTCCTCACCATGTTCTTCTTCTGCGCCCTCTTCTTCTGCGCCCTCTTCTTCATCTTCCTCTGCATCATCATCGTCGTCGTTCTCCTCCTTGTCATCTTGACCCGCCCTAGACGACGAGGCTGCATGGCTCGATGAAGCGAGGCTACGCATTGGTGCAGGAGGAAAAACATCCTCGGTGTTTGTAGCGCACCCAAGCAGGCCCACAAGCCGGCGTGCTTTGTTGACGTATTTCTGCAATGATAACGGAAGAATATGTTAACTTCTCGAATGTCCAATGAGAACGAAAATGAACTCCGTATTACCTTCACCGTTTCCCTCAACTTGTTCTCACTAGCTCGAGTGCCAGGGACACCACTAAGCGCATCAGAGGCATGAAAAATGCTTTTGTTCAGCTCCGAAGACTGCAAAGTAGTAAAATGAGTCAATAGCATGAAAAGCTGATTTCATCCAACCGTGGGTTCGAAAGAGGTAAAAACAACATACCACTCTGTTCATGAGGGGTTCGTACTCCCTAAACCCGCCTTGAAGTTGTCTGATGCTCTCGTTGTAGGTTTCATTCTCCGAGGCGTCATCGAACAGGTCTTCGGCATCTGCTGTCGTCCACTGGGGCCTCAGACGCAGACGATGCTTGATGCCATCATTGTACCACAACATGTGATCCTCGTACGCGTCCCAGTCAATCTCTCTCCTCTCCGTGTCTTTGCGTCCTTTCCACTCGTTCCATTCCTTCACGTATCTCACATGTTCAGCTTCCCAATCCGTGATTGATTGATTGTTCTTCCTACTCTTTCTGCAATGCATAAGAAAGAATGTAAAACACCCTTCTTTTATGAATGTAAAGCATGAAAACAATAACTTAGAATCGATGAGGACAGCTTGTGGTACTCACTGGTGTAGGTCGTAGCCACTGGTATCGTGGCCGGCTGGTGGTGTGTGTTGCGCCTTACCAAATTGTGCGGCAACGCGCTGTGGCAAGTTGTACTCCACGGCATAGACACAAATCATGGGCACGATGCACTGGAAGAGAAGCCGGTCCTTCTTGCACATTCTGTTCAGCTCGAACCCCCACTCTCGATCATCACTGTACGGCCGCCAAGTAACCTATAACCAAACAGTGGTAAGCTCAAGTGAAAGTGTTATCGAAACAATGGTAAGCTCAAGTGAAAATGTAGTTCTTATACCTGGAAAGGCGTGAGAGCATCAAGCTCGTTGCTGAAGACCTTGTACAAGGCCTTCGATTCGCCCGTGTAGACACGCACCACGTCCCCAGCGTATGCGACGGTCGGGTACCAATCATCTTCGTCATCTCCGCCATAGTCCGTCCATGCACGCGAGCGCATCTTCTCCGTACGGCCCACCAGGATTCGCTCCCACATCCAAATGGAGAGGCCCCATACACATCCACACATACCGGATGTGACTTCCGCTCTCTGGGTCACGTCGTCAAGCTACAAACCAAGTATAGATGATATGATGTCCAAATGTAAAGCAACACACGTCTGCTATTTGAAAGAAAGTGATATTCACTTACCGAACGGTATAGGTAGGCAAGTCCGGCGCCCCCCCCCCCAGCTGTACCCCGCATCCCAGTCCTTCAGGAAGTCGAGATACATCCATAGGGTAGAGTTCCCGGAGCAGTCGGGAAACACTACCTCCGTGAGAATGTACCACAGGTAGGCCCTGGCGTACTGCTCCACCACCCGGGGCTCAGCATCTTCCGGGCACTTGATCCGGTGCTCGAGGAGCCATGGCAGTGGTATGCCGGAAGTCTGGTTGCTCTAGCGCGGGGGGGGGGGGGGGGGGGGACAGTCGCCGATGAGGCTGACAACCCTCTCGGGCCAGTTCGCCCTCTCCACTGTTCCTGTGAGAGGACGACCCTCCAGCGGTAGTGCTGTAATCATCGCCCAATCCTCGAGGGTCATGGTCATCTCCCTGCATGGAAGATGAAAGCTGTGCATCTTTGGCCGCCACCGGTCGATCAAAGCCGTGAGAGCTGAGTGAACGAGCATCGGCGGCTTACGCTTGAACTGCAGGACGAAACCCAATAGTCGGGCTCTCCTGAAGAACGGTGCGTACCAATCTTCATACTCCATGTTAACCGTCGTCTTGCGAGCCCTCATCCATAGTGGCGGCAGCATCTGCAAAAATCAATAACCAAAGCATAATTAGCATGGACATAATAGTTAGCAACTTGTTTTCATCAATTTGAAAGATTTGGTTTAAAATGCTAATTACCACTCCATTCTCAATGAAACGGGCACGGTGACGCTTGTCGAACCTAGGGTCAAGCATTGTGTGCTTTGTGCGGATGTCGTCCGCAAGAGCTGGCCTCCTAAAAGAATTGCATAAGCACATCAAAAGATTTTTCAACATGAACTATAGTTCAACTTTAACTAAGAAACACATCGATGCATAACAAAAATTAATCACATCCAACAGAACCCATGAGTTCAATCTTTGAATAATCATATATCAAGATTATTATGAACATGAACTAAATACAATAGATATATAAAAGAACTAAATAAAATACTTTTATGAAGATGCAACCACCATGGTTTCAATGCATCATAACACATATTTCTCCAACAACATCCAACATGCATAATCTCATTTTTTTCTTAAAAAATGAACTAGGGTTCGGCTTGAGGATTCATATACTACATATAACAAATATATCAAATATTCATCTCCAATATTCATCATACACTACATCCAATACTTGCATCATAGCATAGGAACATGCATCATCCATCATATAAAAAACCATTCAAATCAATTATGAACTAGGGTTCATCTTAACACAACCATACCAACTCTTCAATATAGTTCAAATCTAACACAATACAACATCTAGAATCAACCTAAATCAATCCTAGCATTAAAAAAATCAAATAGGAGTGATTTCAATCGAATAATGCGACGAATCGAAAGGTGTTTGGTTAAAACTTATTGGAGGGATTGAAAGAGCTTACTTTTCTTTCTTCGGGGCCATCTCGATCCGCAAATTCCATCAAGAAACGAAGAAGATCGGAGGGGGAGTGGAGGGGATAAGAGGGGATGAGAGAGGGCGACTATGAGCAAACTGCTCTGTGCTTCGTGGTGGGGCGGCTGGGTGGGGGGAGAAGGGGGTGGGGGCGGTCGACCCGCGGTTTTTATATGCCCACACCCTACCGCCAGTGTCTCCGGTGGTAGGTTCAGACAACCTACCGCCGGATGGAGCGGCGGTAGGGTGTGACGGAGGGGGCACATGTTGGGGAACGTTGCAGAAAACAAAAATTTTCCTACGGTTTCACCAAAATCCATCTATGAGTTCATCTAGCAATGAGTGATCGGATTGCATCTACATACCTTTGTAGATCACGCGCGGAAGCGTTCAAAGAACGGGGATGAGGAAGTTGTACTCGACGTGATCCAAATCACCGGAGATCCTAGCGCCGAACGGACGGCACCTCCGCGTTCAACACACGTACGGTCAGCATGATGTCTCCTCCTTCTTGATCCAGCAAGGGGAATGGAGAGGTTGATGAAGATCCAGCAGCACGACGGCGTGGTGGTGGATGCAGCAGTCACCGCAGCAGGGCTTCGTCGTTCTCTACGGAGGAGGAGGAGGCGTTGGAGGGGAGAGGGAGGCGCCAGGGGCATGGGTGCGGCTGCCCTCCCTCCCCCCTCTATATATAGGGTCCCCAGGGGGGCGCCAGCCCTGGAGATCCAATCTCCCAAGGGGGCGGCGGCCTAGGGGGGTGGAGTGCCCCCCAACGCAAGTGGGGCGCCCCCCCACCCTAGGGTTCCCAACCCTAGGCGCAGGGGGAAGGCCCAAGGGGGCGCACCAGCCCACTAGGAGCTGGTTCCCCTCCCACTTCAGCCCATGGGGCCCTCCGGGATAGGTGGCCCCACCCGGTGGACCCCCGGGACCCTTCCGGTGGTCCTGGTACAATACCGGTGACCCCGAAACTTGTCCCGATGGCCGAAATAGCACTTCCTATATACAATTCTTTACCTCCGGACCATTCCGGAACTCCTCGTGACGTCCGGGATCTCATCCGGGACTCCGAACAACTTTCGGATTACTGCATATACATATCTCTACAACCCTAGCGTCACCGAACCTTAACTGTGTAGACCCTACGGGTTCGGGAGACATGTAGACATGACCGAGAATGCTCTCCGGTCAATAACCAACGGCGGGATATGGATACCCATGTTGGCTCCCACATGCTCCTCGATGATCTCATCGGATGAACCACGATGTCGAGGATTCAAGCAACCCCGCATACAATTCCCTTTGTCAATCGGTACGTTACTTGCCCGAGATTCGATCGTCGGTATCCCAATACCTCGTTCAATCTCGTTACCGGCAAGTCACTTTACTCGTACCGTAATGCATGATCCCGTGACCAGACACTTGGTCACTTTGAGCTCATTATGATGATGCATTACCGAGTGGGCCCAGAGATACCTCTCCGTCATACAGAGTGACAAATCCTAGTCTTGATCCATGTCAACCCAACAGACACTTTTGGAGATACCCGTAGTATACCTTTATAGTCACCTAGTTACGTTGTGACGTTTGGTACACCCAAAGCACTCCTATGGTATCCGGGAGTTACACGATCTCATGGTCTAAGGAAAAGATACTTGACATTGGAAAAACTCTAGCAGATGAACTATACAATCTTGTGCTATGTTGAGGATTAGGTCTTGTCCATCACATCATTCTCCTAATGATGTGATCTCGTTATCAATGACATCCAATGTCCATAGTCAGGAAACCATGACTATCTGTTGATCAACGAGCTAGTCAACTAGAGGCTTACTAGGGACATGTTGGTGTCTATGTATTCACACATGTAGTACGATTTCCAGATAACACAATTATAGCATGAATAAAAGAAAATTATCATGAACAAGGAAATATAATAATAATCCTTTTATTATTGCCTCTAGGGCATATTTCCAACAGTCTCCCACTTGCACTAGAGTCAATAATCTAGTTACATTGTGATGAATCGAACACCCATGGAATTCTGGTGTTGATCATGTTTTGCTCTAGGGAGAGGTTTAGTCAACGGATCTGCTACATTCAGGTCCGTATGTACTTTACAAATTTCTATGTCTCCATCTTGAACATTTTCACGAATGGAGTTGAAGCGACGCTTGATGTGCCTGGTCTTCTTGTGAAACCTGGGCTCCTTGGCAAGTGCAATAGCTCCAGTGTTGTCACAGAAGAGTTTGATCGGCCCCGACGCATTGGGTATGACTCCTAGGTCGGTGATGAACTCCTTCACCCAAATTGCTTCATGCGCTGCCTCCGAGGCTGCCATGTACTCTGCTTCACATGTAGATCCCGCCACGACGCTCTGCTTGCAGCTGCACCAGCTTACTGCTCCACCATTCAACATATACATGTATTCGGTTTGTGACTTAGAGTCATCCAGATCTGTGTCGAAGCTAGCGTCGACGTAACCCTTTACGACGAGCTCTTCGTCACCTCCATAAATGAGAAACATGTCCTTAGTCCTTTTCAGGTACTTCAGGATATTCTTGACCGCTGTCCAGTGTTCCTTGCCGGGATTACTTTGGTACCTACCTACCAAACTTACGGCAATGTTTACATCAGGTCTGGTACACAGCATGACATACATAATAGACCCTATGGCTGAGGCATAGGGGATGACACTCATCTCTTCTATATCTTCTGCCATGGTTAGACATTGAGCTGAGCTCAATTTCACACCTTGCAACACAGGCAAGAACCCCTTCTTAGACTGATCCATATTGAACTTCTTCAATATCTTATCAAGGTATGTGCTTTGTGAAAGACCTATGAGGCGTCTTGATCTATCTCTATAGATCTTGATGCCTAATATATAAGCAGCTTCTCCAAGGTCCTTCATTGAAAAACTCTTATTCAAGTAGGCCTTAATGCTGTCCAAAAGCTCTATATCATTTCCCATCAAAAGTATGTCATCTACATATAATATGAGAAATGCTACAGAGCTCCCACTCACTTTCTTGTAAACGCAGGCTTCTCCATAAGTCTGTATAAACCCAAACGCTTTGATCATCTCATCAAAGCGAATATTCCAACTCCGAGATGCTTGCACCAGCCCATAAATGGATCGCTAGAGCTTGCATACCCTGTTAGCATTCTTAGGGTCGACAAAACCTTCCGGCTGCATCATATACAATTCTTCCTTAAGGAAACCATTAAGGAATGCCGTTTTGACGTCCATTTGCCATATCTCATAATCATAGTATGCGGCAATTGCTAACATAATTCGGACGGACTTCAGCTTCGCTACCGGTGAGAAAGTCTCATCGTAGTCAACCCCTTGAACTTGCCGATAACCTTTAGTGACAAGTCTATCTTTATAGATGGTAACATTACCATCCGCGTCCGTCTTCTTCTTAAAGATCCATTTGTTTTCTATCGCTCGCCGATCATCGGGCAAGTCTGTCAAAGTCCATACTTTGTTTTCATACATGGATCCTATCTCGGATTGCATGGCTTCAAGCCATTTGTTGGAATCTGGGCCCGCCATCGCTTCTTCATAGTTCGAAGGTTCACCGTTGTCTAACAACATGATTTTCAAGACAGGGTTGTTGTACCACTCTGGTGCGGAACGTCACTATAAGAAATATGTCAACTTATGACCTTCTCTTAGTGACCCCAGCTGAATTGGTCGTAAATTCACGGCCATTTCGCTTGGAAGGGCTCAAACCCTAAAATTGCTTACACCAAATGGTCACAACGTAGACAAGAGGCGCCAATGACCTTATTTCTACCTGATTACGACCAATATAAATGGTCATTAGGTTGTGAACGTGGATGCATTGGTACTTATTGCTATGACAAGGCACCACCTCATCAGTTTTGCCTATGTGTCATGTCCATGTGTCAATTTTTGCCCTAGGTTGTGAAGCAACCTATATTTCTGTCATTCCCAAAATTCCCAAAAAATTGGGCATTCTTTACTATCCAAATCATTGCCTCATTACAATATTCAACTCCATTTGCCTGATAAATCTACCTCGGCAAATTTCCAAAGTTTTTGTTCAACTCGAACTGTTGTGAAGGAAGTACTAGCTAGGCATATCCTAATGAGCTGAATTTTTGCCACATCTTCTATATTCCCAAATCATTGCTCTCCACAAAAATTGAGCCCCATCTAACAATACATGTGAGTGTGGCTTCAACATTCATATTTCTATCCAGTGTGGTACGTTGCAAAGCAAGTGACACCTAGGCTCCTCCATTTGAGCTGCAAATTATCCAATATAGTTTCCTTAGTAGATGATCATCCTCAGCCAAAACTCAGGCCCATTGGCCATGTGCATTTTCCGTACCACTAATCAAACACTTCGGTGCTAATTCATGTTTGAGCATTGTTCGATCTCCTCGTGAGATTCTTCTGTTGTTATTTTCTTCCAAGCATCTACCTGGGGAGTGCCAAACCTACTAGACATGCCTAGGCTTCCCAGAACGCATGGCAACGCCACGGTCACGCGGTGACCATGCAGCGGGCATGCGAGTCTACGTGCTTTGGAGTTGGGGCCCTGGGCCACCGTCCAAACCTCAACATATCACCACCAAACCATGTATTTATGCTTAAATAGATACTTATGTACCTAGAAATGATTTTTAAAAAAATAAAGAGCAAACTATAAGGCAGCTGCAGTTCAAATTTGACCCGCTTCCTACTGAATCGGCGGAAATTTGTCTTTTTCACCAGAGGTGGATAAAACTTTTTTACACCCAACCATTTTGTCAACTGTGCATTAAACATGGCCTAGTATTTTATAAAATTAATTTAGTCCGTTTCTGCAACAATTATTTGGTAGTTCCTTCACAAAAAAACCTCATTGCGGGCACTCGAAAAATGGAAAATGAATTTTCCGTGCAAAGAAAATGAAAACTCCCTTAGGCAACATTGTTTGGAATTCCAAGATGCACCCGTCTACACAATATGAGGTCATTTGAACAAACTATGCTATGAATGTGGCCATAAGATTGATCACTTGGCTTGAAAGCCATGAATCTTCACGCATGATAGCTCATTTCTGAGAACACTTTTTTTAAATAATTGGCGTATTACAAGTTTATTATTTTTCCTGAAAACTTGGTCACATATGATGACACAATGCGAAGGTTTTCCAATTTTTTGATTTTTTTATATTTTTTATGCCCGTTTCAAAATGTGGTCAAAACGGCGGGAATGACTGTTCCTAGCTAGTGGTTGAATCTTGGAAATTTTTTTGTGTTTCTACGATTAAATAGATACCTATGTACCTAGAAATGATTTTTGGGAAAAATAAAGAGCAAACTATGAGGCAGCCACAGTTCAAATTTTACCCGCTTCCTACTAAATCGGCGGAAATTTGTCTTTTTCACGAGAGGTGGATCAAATATTTTGACACCCAACCATTTGGTCAATTGTGCATTAAATATGGCCTATTATTTTATAAAAATGATTTGGTGCAATATTGCAACAAATATATGGTAGGTCTTTCACAAAAAAACTCATTCTGGGCATTCGGAAAATAGAAAATGAATTTTTCGTCCAAAGAAAATGAAAACTTCCTTAGTAAACATTGTCTAGAATTCCAAGATGCATCCTTGTGCACAATATGAGATCATTTGAACAAACTATGCCATGAGTGTGGCCATAAGATTGATCATTTGGCTTGAAAGCCATTGATCTCCACACACGATAGCTCGTTTCTGAGAACACCTTTTTAAGTAATTACTGTATTACAAGTTTATTATTTTTCATGGTAACTTGGTCACATATAATGACACAATGCGAAGGTTTTCCAATTTTTTGATTTTTTTTGAATTTTTTATGCCCGTTTCAAAATGCGGTCAAAACGGCGGGCATGATCATTCCTAGCTAGTGGTTGAATCTTGGAAAACTTTTTGTGTTTCTCTGATTAAATAGATACTTTTGTACCTAAAATAGATTTTTGGGAAAAATAAATAGCAAACTATGAGGCAGCTGCAGTTCAAATTTGACCCGCTTCCAACTGAATCGGTAGAAATTTGTCTTTTCCACGAGAGGTGGATACAAGCTTTTGACACCCAACCATTTGGTTAATTATGCATTAAATATGGCCTAATATTTTTTAAAATTGTTGCGGTCCAATTTTTTAACTAATATTTGATAGGTTCTTCACATAGGTGAAACAAAAAAGAGAAACAAAAAGAAAAAACACATTTGCATAAGCTTAATTGTCATTGGTGGAGATGTTTGTGCCATGGATTGATGACATGGCACGCATCCATCCACCCACCCGCAGCCCAAACCCTAACTCCACTCCTCCCGTGTCCCGTCAGACCCCTCTCCCCCGATTCAGATCCACTCTTCGCCGCCGCTGCCACCTACCTCAAGCCGATCCCGCCACCCACGCCCACGCGCCACCACCCGGAGAAGCAGACCCCACGCCGCTCTTCCTCTGCCCGCCGACCCACCCCGTCCCGGAGGCCTCGCTCACCGCCTTCCACCGCGGGGCCGCCGCGCTCGTCCACCTTCCACCCCCTTCCTCCCGTTCGCGATCCAACCGGAGGAAACACGCAACCGCGATCGCAGAGCATCGCATGGCGTCCCCGACGCGGCCAGCCTCCGTCTGTGGCCCCTTTGGCTCCGCCCCGACCTCGCCATCTTCTCCGCTCCGACCACGACGCCGCGGCCGGATCCAGCCCGTGCGGGCGCGACGGCGGCTGGATCCACGATGGCGACAACACGCAGCGGTCCCCGTCGGCCAGATCAGGTCTGTCTCCTCCCGCAGCTGAGTCGTTTTGTCATCGATTTGCCTCGCACAGCCACGACCTCTGACCCCTTCTTGTTGATTCCATTTCGTTTCGGAATCCATGTTGATTTGACACCCAAGCCGCCGAGTTGAAGTGTTGAATGTTCCTTCCGTGTGCTTGTGCTTCAAACTGTGGGCTGAGATGAGACCATTGCTTGTGTAGGTGGGGAGAGGAAAGACAAGGAGGAGGAGGAGGAGGAGCAGGAGGAGAAGCACGCCAAGGTCACGCTCCCGACCGTCTCCAATTAAACACCATTCATGACGCCGAGGACGCCGAGAATGCCAAGCAACAAGGTACCACCTGCATTTATTCGATGACTACTAGTTGTATCCAATTTTTTTGCATCGGCCGACACCCATTTGCTACCCTACTTGGTTAGCTAGTCCATCTCGTTCAATTCCCTGTTACCATCTGCAATCTTTGACGCATCCATCAAGAACTTGATTCCTCTGTTTCTAATGGCAGAACCGAAGTAGTACCACTAATTAGTAATTTATGAAAAGAAGTGGTACTGTCAGAGTAGAACTGAAGTGTTGATGGTCTACTATCAGCACAAGCTAGAACAATGTAGTAGTGGTCCTTAGTTTAATCCGAGTTACAGTACCGGTAGTGAAAATAGATCGCCAATGTAGACGTCCAATTCAAGTTACTATATCTTTTACGCCCACTTGGAGCATTGATTGCTTCGCATCACGTGTAAGAGCTCGTACTCTAGTAGTACATTATTGTTGGCCCATTATTGCTACATTTTGATCCTGGTGATGCTCTGTACTTGTTTCTACTTGCAATCATCATACAATTTTGCTCAAACAGTCAAATGTTTCCTTGATTCTGTAGGATTAGTGCGTCATGTTGCTTGTTGCTAGCTGTAGGATCTGACTTTTGGTTGTTGTTTTGGTGATGTAGGCCAAGGGAAATGACTACCGTTCCAGGGTCTCTGGTCTGGGAGCTCGTGAAGAACAACTGCTTCTTGATAAAACAGTTCGGCAACAGCAATGCCAAGGTGCGGTTCAGCAAGGAGCCCAACAACCTCTACAATGTCCACTCCTACAAGTTCTCGAGTCCGTAGCTCTTTGCAGTGTTTTTAACCCTTTTGTTTGCAAGTGTCTCTGCAAGGAGCTAACTTGCTGTGGGGCTGATGTGGTTTCAGGCTTGGCGAACAGCAAGACCGTGGCGGTCCAGCCATCAGCGGGAGAGGACAAGGCTGTTGTCCTGTCCACGACCAAGACCAAGAAGCAGAACACCCCTGCCAAGCTCCAGCACAAGACTCTGATGCACAAGGAGTTCCGCAAGATGGCAAAATCTGTCAAGAATCAGGTATTAACTCCAGAGTTTTGTACTTGAATTGCCCTTATGCTTGGTTTCTAAGCTACAACTGTAAATCACGGCTTGTCTCTGCTTCCTCCTTGAGTTCAGAGTTGTGTCATGGCATGCTTGATTTTGTGGTGGACTTGTGGCACTAATGATGCACCGTTGTTGCACTGCCTTGTCTTGACTGAATGCATCTTGTCAGGTCATCCTAAGTTCAAGGATGTATTCTCTGGTTACGAAATGATAGACGCATATGCAGTTATTATGCTTCCCAGTTTGTTGACGAGCTATTTGTTTCAACCATGGAAATATATTTATAGTGTAATCAACCTCTTGTCATGCCATCTTCTGAAGTGACCAGTAAATGTGTAGCTCATCTCTATATCAGTTGTCCAGTACTCACAGGTGTATGTTTAATACATCTTGGAGACCATTCTCTAATTGTAGTTCAACAATGTTTTCCCTCAGTCATTACAACTTGTTATTTTGAGAAGTCACTTTGTTCTGCAGGTTGTACATAACTTCAGAAAAGTCTGATGCTTGCTGGGGCTGTTCCCTTAATTATGCAAAGTTTGAAAAGTTTGAGACTGGTCTTCTAGTGCTAAGTTTTGAACACTAACTTTAATTTATGTTCCTGCAGGAAATGGACTGATTCCTTTGAAACTCCTATGTTGTAAATAGTCCCTTACTCCACTCAGGTAACTCTATAATCTGTCCTTCTTCTAGGTTTCCAGCACTCGAATCTTTCGTTAGGAGAGTTTGAAGTTGTTGGTGTATTCTCAACCATTGAGCGATTTTAGTCATCCTCTTCACTCGAGTAACAATGGTCAGAACAACTCTTGTCTAGTCTCCAGGATAATAAATCATGTTCTTCCATGTTTCCAAAAATACTTGTACTCCATGTTTCCAGAAAACAGCAGCAACACACATGTCCAAAAATACTGGAATAAATTAGCTATGGTCTGAATAGCCTTTATATTAGGATCTGGTTGAGTCTCTATGATGTTCTCTCTTAGTGTCATGTCATGTCATGAGTTGTGAGTCGTGAATATATAACTGAGTTGTATAATCCTTTCCAGGTGAGGACTTTGACCACAGAAGTACAACCAGGACAACCGTGCTGTTGGTGGTAGCTCCCAAGGTCCAAGGACGACTATATACTTTGACAGCAAAGAGCCAAGCAAGGGTGTGAACCATAGTTTCGGTTGATATTTGCCACCATGTTTTGGATTGCACGTACACTTCTTGGATATAAACTGTAATTAGGCTTGTTCAAGCTATGTTACTGCGGACGTGCAGTCTTGTATGTTTTTGTGAATGTTGATCATATGAGTTCTGGATTTGATCATATAATAAGAGAATTACTGATTCTTTGATTTTTAAATGTGTATAAATTGGAATCTGTGAATTAAAAAGACCAAATATTCTACTGGACCAAACAATATTTGGGCTCTAGAAAGGCTATGGCCCAAACAAATCACTTCGTGCATTTCTAAGAAGCTAGAACAAAAAGGATAAATGAAATAAATGTTGGGCTTGGCACATGAAGCTGATCAAAAATTGATAGAAAAAAAATACAAAAAGGCCGAATTGTTGGGCTAGGCCCATGTAGAACACCGAATTGGACCGGGCTGAATCTTATCCATGTCAGCTTGCCACGCTGGATCCTACGTGGCTTGGGGAGGTTGCCAGTGACCAAAAATTTGGTCAAAGAACCAACGACCTTAGAAAGAAGGTCGTTAATTTCAGTTTACGACCGCCAGCTTTTGACCTTCTGTTTTTGGTCAAAAAAAGGTCGCACATGAAAAACTATGACCTTTCAGCGGCCAATAGTGAGGGTCACAAGTTGACATATTTCTTGTAATGCGTGTCCTTGTGGACCTACGAAGTTCAGTAGCAACTTGATTTGAAGTTTCATGATCATCATCATTAACTTCCTCTCTAGTCGGTGCAGGCACCTCAGGAACATTTTCTTGAGTTACACCACTTTCCGGTTCAAGAGGTAATACTTCATCAAGTTCTACTTTCCTCCCACTTACTTCTTTCGAGAGAAACTCTTTCTCTAGAAAGGATCCATTCTTGACAACAAAGATCTTGCCTTCGGATCTGAGGTAGAAGGTATACCCAATAGTTTCTTTAGGGTATCATATGAAGACGCATTTTCCGACTTGGGTTCGAGCTTTTCAGGTTGAAGTTTCTTGACATAAGCATCGCATCCCCAAATTTTTAGAAACGACAGCTTAGGTTTCTTCCCAAACCATAATTCATACGGTGTCGTCTCAACGGATTTTGACGGAGCCCTATTTAAAGTGAATGCGGCAGTCTCTAAAGCATAGCCCCAAAATGACAGCGGTAAATCGGTAAGAGACATCATAGATCGCACCATATCCAATAGAGTGCAATTACGACATTCGGACACACCATTACGCTGAGGTGTTCCAGGCGGCGTGAGTTGTGAAACTATTCCACATTTTCTTAAGTGTGTGCCAAATTCATGACTCAAGTATTCTCCTCCACGATCTGATCGCAAAAACTTGATTTTTCTGTCACGTTGATTTTCAACCTCACTCTGAAATTCCTTGAACTTTTCAAAGGTTTCAGACTTGTGTTTCATTAAGTAGACATACCCATATCTACTCAAGTCATCAGTGAGAGTGAGAACATAACGATATCCTCCACGAGCCTCAACGCTCATTGGACTGCAAACATAAGTATGTATGATTTCCAATAAGTTGATTGCTCGCTCCATTGTTCCGGAGAACGGAGTCTTGGTCATTTTGCCCATGAGGCATGGTTCGCATGTGTCAAATGATTCATAATCGAGAGACTCTAAAAGTCCATCAGCATGGAGCTTCTTCATGCGCTTGACACCAATGTGACCAAGGCGGCAGTGCCACAAGTATGTGGGACTATCGTTATCAACTTTACATCTTTTGGTATTCACACTATGAATATGTGTAACATCACGTTCGAGATTCATTAAGAATAAACCATTGACCATCGGAGCATGACCATAAAACATATCTCTCATATAAATAGAACAACCATTATTCTCGGATTTAAATGAGTAGCCATCTCGTATTAAACGAGATCCTGATACAATGTTCATGCTCAAACTTGGCACTAAATAACAATTATTGAGGTTTAAAACTAATCCCGTAGGTAAATGTAGAGGTAGCGTGCCGACGGCGATCACATCGACTTTGGAACCATTCCCGACGCGCATCGTCACCTCGTCCTTCGCCAGTCTCCGCTTATTCCGCGGCTCCTGCTTTGAGTTACAAATATGAGCAACGGCACCGGTATCAAATACCCAGGAGCTACTACGAGCACTGGTAAGGTACACATCAATTACATGTATATCACATATACCTTTAGTGTTGCCGGCCTTCTTGTCCGCTAAGTATTTGGGGCAGTTTCGCTTCCAGTGACCCTTCCCTTTGTAATAAAAGCATTCAGTCTCAGGCTTGGGTCCATTCTTTGACTTCTTCCCGGCAACTAGCTTACCGGGTGCGGCAACATCCTTGTCGTCCTTCTTGAAGTTCTTCTTACCCTTGCCTTTCTTGAACTTGGTGGTTTTATTGACCATCAACACTTGATGTTCCTTTTTGATTTCTACCTCTGCTGATTTCAGCATTGCAAATACTTCAGGAATGGTCTTTTCCATCCCCTGCATATTGTAGTTCATCACAAAGCTCTTGTAGCTAGGTGGGAGCGACTGAAGAATTCTGTCAATGACCGCTTCCTCTGGGAGGTTAACTTCCAGCTGAGTTAAGTGGTTATGCAACCCAGACATTTTGAGTATGTGCTCACTGACAGAACTATTTTCCTCCATCTTACAGCTGAAGAACTTGTCGGAGACTTCATATCTTTCGACCCGGGCATGAGCTTGGAAAACCATTTTCAGCTCTTCGAACATCTCATATGCTCCGTGTTTCTCCAAACGCTTTTGGAGCCCCGGTTCTAAGCTGTAAAGCATGCCGCACTGAACGAGGGAGTAATCATCAGCACGTGACTGCCAAGCGTTCATAACGTCTTGGTTCTCTGGAATGGGTGCGTCACCTAGCGGTGCTTCTAGAACATAATCTTTCTTGGCAGCTATGAGGATAATCCTCAGGTTCCGGACCCAGTCCGAATAGTTGCTGCCATCATCTTTCAGCTTGGTTTTCTCTAGGAACGCGTTGAAGTTCATGTTGACATGAGCGTTGGCCATTTGATCTACAAGACATTTATGCAAAGATTTTTAGACTAAGTTCATGATAATTAAGTTCATCTAATCAAATTATTCAATGAACTCCCACTTAGATAGACATCCCTCCAGTCATCTAAGTATAACATGATCCGAGTTAACTAGGCCGTGTCCGATCATCACGTGAGACGGACTAGTCAACATCGGTGAACATCTTCATGTTGATCGTATCTTCTATACGACTCATGCTCGACCTTTCAGTCTTCTGTGTTCCAAGGCCATGTCTGTACATGCTAGACTCGTCAAGTCAACCTAAGTGTTTGCATGTGTAAAGCTGTCTTACACCCGTTGCATGTGAACGTTGGAATCTATCACACCCGATCATCACGTGGTGCTTCGAAACAACGAACTGTCGCAACGGTGCACAGTTAGGAGGAACACTTTCTTGAAATTATTATGAGGGATCATCTTATTTACTACCGTCGTTCTAAGTAAACAAGATGCAAAAACATGATAAACATCACATGCAATCAAATAATAATAGTGACATGATATGGCCAATATCTCATAGCTCCTTTGATCTCCATCTTGGGGCTCCATGATCATCTTGTCACCGGCATGACACCATGATCTCCATCATCGTGTCTCCATGAAGTTGCTCGCCAACTATTACTTCTACTACTATGGCTAACACGTTTAGCAATAAAGTAAAGTAATTTACATGGCATTTCTCAATGAAACGCAGGTCATACAAAAAATAAAGACAACTGCTATGGCTCCTGCCGGTTGTCATACTTATCGACATGCAAGTCGTGATTCCTATTACAATAGCATGAACATCTCATACATCACATATATATCATTCATCATTCATCACAACTTTGGCCATATCACATCACAAAACACTTGCTGCAAAAACAAGTTAGACGTCCTCTAATTGTTGTTGCAAGTTTTACGTGGCTGCAATAGGGTTCTAGCAAGAACGTTTTCTTACCTACGTGAAAGCCACAACATGATTTGTCAACTTCTATTTACCCTTCATAAGGACCCTTTTCATCGAATCCGCTCCAACTAAAGTGGGAGAGACAGACACCCGCCAGCCACCTTATGCAAGTAGTGCATGTCAGTCGGTGGAACCGGTCTCATGTAAGCGTACGTGTAAGGTTGGTCCGGGCCGCTTCATCCCACAATACCGCTGAAGCAAAATAAGACTAGTAGCGGCAAGAAAGTTGACAACATCTACGCCCACAACAAATTGTGTTCTACTCGTGCAAAGAGAACTACGCATAGACCTAGCTTTGATGCCACTGTTGGGGAACGTTGCAGAAAACAAAAATTTTCCTACGGTTTCACCAAAATCCATCTATGAGTTCATCTAGCAACAAGTGATCGGATTGCATCTATATACCTTTGTAGATCACGCGCGGAAGCGTTCAAAGAACGAGGATGAGGAAGTTGTACTCGACGTGATCCAAATCACCGGAGATCCTAGCGCCGAACGGACGGCACCTCCGCGTTCAACACACGTACGGTCAGCGTGACGTCTCCTCCTTCTTGATCCAGCAAGGGGAAAGGAGAGGTTGATGAAGATCCAGCAGCACGACGGCGTGGTGGTGGATGCAGCAGTCACCGCAGCAGGGCTTCGCCGTTCTCTACGGAGGAGGAGTAGGTGTTGGAGGGGAGAGGGAGGCGCCAGGGGCATGGGTGCGGCTGCCCTCCCTCCCCCCTCTATATATAGGGTCCCCAGGGGGGCGCCGGCCCTGGAGATCCAATCTCCCAAGTGGGCGGCGGCCTAGGGGGGTGGAGTGCCCCCCAAGGCAAGTGGCCCCCCCCACCCTAGGGTTCCCAACCCTAGGCGCAGGGGGAAGGCCCAAGGGGGCGCACCAGCCCACTAGGGGCTGGTTCCCCTCCCACTTCAGCCCATGGGGCCCTCCGGGATAGGTGGCCCCACCCGGTGGACCCCCGGGACCCTTCCGGTGGTCCCGGTACAATACCGGTGACCCCGAAACTTGTCCCGATGGCCAAAATAGCACTTCCTATATACAATTCTTTACCTCCGGACCATTCCGGAACTCCTCGTGACGTCCGGGATCTCATCCGGGACTTCGAACAACTTTCGGATTACTGCATATACATATCTCTACAACCCTAGCGTCATCGAACCTTAAGTGTGTAGACCCTACAGGTTCGGGAGACATGTAGACATGACCGAGACGGCTCTCCGGTCAATAACCAACAGCTGGATCTGGATACCCATGTTGGCTCCCACATGCTCCTCGATGATCTCATCGGATGAACCACCATGTCGAGGATTCAAGCAACCCCGCATACAATTCCCTTTGTCAATCGGTATGTTACTTGCCCGAGATTCGATCGTCGGTATCCCAATGCCTTGTTCAATCTCGTTACCGGCAAGTCACTTTACTCGTACCGTAATGCACGATCCCGTGACTAGACACTTGGTCACTTTGAGCTCATTATGATGATGCATTACCGAGTGGGCCCAGAGATACCTCTCCGTCATACGGAGTGACAAATCCCAGTCTTGATCCGTGTCAACCCAACAGACACTTTCGGAGATACCCGTAGTATACCTTTATAGTCACCCAGTTACGTTGTGACGTTTGGTACACCCAAAGCACTCCTACGGTATCCGGGAGTTACACGATCTCATGGTCTAAGGAAAAGATACTTGACATTGGAAAAACTCTAGCAGATGAACTATACGATCTTGTGCTATGTTTAGGATTGGGTCTTGTCCATCACATCATTCTCCTAATGATGTGATCTCGTTATCAATGACATCCAATGTCCATAGTCAGGAAACCATGATTATCTGTTGATCAACGAGCTAGTCAACTAGAGGCTTACTAGGGACATGTTGGTGTCTATGTATTCACACATGTATTACGATTTCTGGATAACACAATTATAGCATGAATAAAAGACAATTATCATGAACAAGGAAATATAATAATAATCCTTTTATTATTGCCTCTAGGGCATATTTCCAACAGCACGACGGTTGTTATCGTTGCTGACGTGGAAAAGTTTGCTACCGCCGCTGCTCTCGGCGGTAGTCTATATGATCCTACCGTCGGGCCCCCTGGCGGTAGGCAAAAGGGTCAAATCCCGAAATATTTTCAAACAGGGGTCAGATCTCGATTTTTTTTGACAAAAGGGTCAAAACACGAAATTTAGGCACCATGGGCGAACTAGCGGAATGTCTTACCTTGCTCAGGCCGACGGCTTCGTGTTAAATAGATATGGCGCACCTCCCATAACAGCGCATACATGCGGTTTGGAATACAATCTTGGAGATCAAGAAAGGAGATAGAGATAAGAGGTTACATGAGATAAACATAAGACTCTAACAACCTAACTATCTCAACTATCTCCTATGAGATGCGCCGGTCACCTATCGTGACATGTTGCATGTTTAACACTTACAAGGACTGCACTTGTCTTGTGTCAGATTGATGATAAATTAAAGAAATCTGATGTGTCGTCTCATGTAACTAGACTATAGATAGCACTGTCCCGGTTGGTGTAAAAACCAGGACTAAAGGTATAGGACTTTAGTACCGACCCTTTAGTCCCGGTTCCCCAACCAGGACAAATGGGCCTTTTTCTACTAGTGAAAGGTGCCTTGCAAAGCAAAAGACTTCAATTTTTTTTGTTTAATTCCAAATCTTCCTTTCTCTGGATTTTTGGGAAGCTACTGCCGATTGTTTATCATGTGCCCTCGAACATCATAATTTTTGGGCAGCAATTGCTTTCGAATTTGCCACAAGAAATAATGCAACTAAAGGCCAAGATGGGCAAAAGATGTCTGCAGAGGATCATACATGTGGAACCAAGCAACACATGAGCACATGTGTGACATGTGAAACCAAGCGCACTATTTAAAAACTCATCCAGTGTGCTATTTTTGATTGATTTTGAGCAACCTCCCAACGCCAATCAATAAACAAAGGAAGCTATACCAGTTCCCAATGACGGCTCAGAGTAGTAAATTAGCTCAAGGTAGGGGGACAGTTGGGCCAGTACTAACTGGTGTATTTGTTCAAATCAAATGTGAAACGGATGGCCTCACGAGCATGGTCAACGGGGTCATTAAACGGCCAATTCGGGAGGGCGACGGCGAGAAGCATGCACAGCGGAAGCACGCGCGTGTCGGACGGTTCGGTCATCGCCGACGAGGCACGGAGTGTAGGCGTGGTGTGGCTGGGTTGGTGCAGGCGCGAAAAAGATGTGAGCTCTCTTTGTGAAGGAAGGAAAGAAGGAAGAAAAAAGATGCTTCAGTCCGGTATATGATAACTAGCACAAATGCCCGTGCGTTACAACGGGTACAAAAGAAAAATGGTTAGAAACCCGAAAAACAATTCACCACTTCAACAACTTTGCAAGTAGCAAAACAACATTTAACATAATCAAAAGTACCAAGGACCATATTCTTGAAACAAAGAGAGAAAATCTAGTGATGTTTAAAGAAATAAAGAAATTCCTTTAATTGCTTGAGGTTAGAAGCAAAATGATGTGCCGTGTGTTCTTGTTACCTATCTCACCCCTTGACCTATTTCCGCCCATTCTCGTCGCCTCGTCCATGTTTGTTATCAACATCTCTTGAGCCTCACTGTCCTCCTTCCTGCAGTGAGCTTCTTCGCATTAATTAATGCAGCCTTCCATTGAAATGTGATGTTTCATCGTATATGTTGCCTGCTCAGACGAGATAACCAATAACCAGAAAAAGATGAAAATGAAAGTAGAGCACATAGTCATCTTTATTCTGTAGAGCGCATGCAGCGTGTATTGCTCTCTTAATTTCTCCCGTTTAGTTGCCCACCATATTTTCTTGGAAATCCTTTTATTATGTAGCACGCATGCAAGCGTGTCTTTCCTTTTTGCCCCATTCGATTGCCCACAATTCCTTTCCTTTTTTTTCTTCTTTCCTTTTTGCCCCATTCGATTGCCCACAATTCCTTTCCTTTTCTTTCTCAAGAATCCTTACTTCCTTCCAATATTTCTTCCGTACACAATCCTTTTTTTTTAGAATCCTTCCTTCCTTTCTGCACACCAACTCCTCACCCTCCGATCACCAATGTTCGAGCCGGCTTATTAAGGTGATTGATGGTAGGTAATTTGAACATCTCCACTACTATAAAACAATTAAACAAGAACTTCTCTAAACACACCCCACGAAATGTACACGGACCCATTATAACCGCATGATTAGGCCCACTAAACTTAATCTAACAGCTAGCGTTAATCTAACCCATACTCTGTGTGCACTTAGTAAATTGCATTGACTGACCGTACTCCACCTTTGAAGAAAATTACCCACCATGCCACCCGTAAGTGAAAAGTAACGATTCAATAGTAAGGCGTTGTTTTTTTTTCCGTACTCTGCCTGCTCCGTCCCTCACATCCTTCCCGATTCCATAGCCTCCCAACCCTAGCCAGTTGCGCCTCCACAGAAAAGGAATCGGTGGTGGAGAGGATAGCTTGAACTCCGCAGGTCCTAGGCGTCGCCGCCGAAGAGAAAAACAACCCCAACATGCCGAAGGGCACATCAGCGCGGCGAGCACGCACGCGACTGCAAGTCTGCCCCCCGCCACCAATCCCCTACCTTCTCTGCTTTGAGACGCACGCTACTCTCACCCGCGCTGTCGCTGGATCATGGATGGCGGGGCAAAAGGGCCAATACCTACGACACCATGGCCCATGTATCTGTTGCCGACGCCTCAAAGACCAGCGTGGTGTTGTCCGGCTTTAGGTTGGCGCGGGAGATCGCGTCGGCGGCCCGGGGAGTCGCGGCGTAGGAGGGCGAGCACGTGGGACCTGTAGCTCTGGTGCCGGACCTGCTCCTCCTGGAGGAAGGCCCTGGAGTCGAGCCGCAGGGTGAGCCCACTCTTGTGAAGGATTGGATTGCTGGAGAACTCTGTTCTTCAATCGCGTTCTGGTGAAGGAGTCAATCGCTGGTGAACGACATGCTCAATTTTGTACGTAATTCTATTTGCTTTTCTCCTGCTATCTTCCCCATGAATCACTAACCGGAATTAGGAACATCAGATTGCTTTCAACTTGATCAACCTCTGCCCTTTTATTCGTGGAAGAAGCAGCCGGTGAGGATAACTGCTCTCCTTTTCAATCTGGTGTGTAAGTCTGAAGTTTCCCTTTCTCATGCCATGTTCCTATGAATAGCTCACTAGAACTGACATAATTTTTATCATAAGACTACCTTCAAGTTGATCAAGCTTTCCCTTTTATAAAAAGAAGAATCAGTCGGGGTTCTATTTTGTCTATTGAGATGGAAGAAGAGGCTAACACATCGTACCATCGTACCATGCCAACATGAGCTACCAAGCTTTCCCTTTCACATTTACTTTTCTCTCATCCTGAAATATGGTACTTGCACAAGTTTTTTGTGCTCATGATTACTTTTCCATTGTAGAGCTATATTGTCCGGCTTGGTAACCCATGTTGGCATGGAATTTAAAATTTTGGATGAAGCTTGGGCATTTTGGCTTAGCTGTGGTGGTCAAAAGGGCTTTGAGGTCCGAAAAAGGTATACAAACAAAAGGTCCGTAGATGACAAGGTAACATCATGTCGATTTGTTTGTGCAAGGAAATGGAATGCCTAATCTCTTTTCCCAAAGTAAATTATGTTATCAAGTCTGAAAATGTACAAGTAGCAAGGGCTACATGGGCTAATTTAGTTAACAAGTCTAAAAAGTAAATTCGGTTATCAGCTAATCGGCCTGCAGCGGTGCGACAATGACGGCGTGGCGCAGCCGACCACCACCATGGAGATGGGTGTGCAGGTCATCGACGTGGGGTTGCTGCGCGCGTATGCCGAGGTGATCATCACGGGCGATGACTCGAGGAGGCCGACGAACAGGACGCCCTTAGACCGGCATGGCGGGGGAGGCTATGTAGCACGCGTTGCTCTGGTTGCCCTGTATCCTGGATGCCGCCGACCACAGGGGCTCCGGCTGCACGTGTTTCCCGGCCGCCTCCGAGCAGGAGGGCTCTCGCGATGTGTTGCTTTGTATCCCGGCCACCGCGGACAGTGAGGGCTCCCTCTGCACGTGTTGCTTTGTTTCCCAGCCGCTGCTGACCACTCGGGCTCTGTCTTCACGTGTTGCTCTGCGTCCATTGCTCCTTTGGCGACGGTGAGGACGCACCGAGAGCTCATTCTACCATGACGGAGAACTGGATTTTTAAATTTGAGAAGGATAACGGGAATTCTAGGGGAACGAGGAGATTATTGAAATTAGGAGGTCATCGTAGTCTGGATATTTTTATTGTTTTTCTTTTCGGTTTCATACTACTATTGGATTTTGTTGTTTCTCACTAAGAGCTATTCGACTTATAATCCCAATGTTTTGTTGTTATTTTCCAAACCAATTAAAACTGGGTATGTGCTTTATTGTGAATGTTCACAAGAGAAGCTTACTATTTGAAATAACAGGTTGCAATTACCTTCGTTGCTCTGGACCTTGTCATGAAAGGATTAACACTAAATGAGCATAAATGAATTACATATTGGCCAGGACCTTTAGATTATGAGTAAGCGTGTTCCTGACATTGCTTCGTACAACCACAGGGGCGAGGATGTCTTATTGATACAACTTGATGGTTTGTTTCTGTATGAACTAGCAATGTTTTGTTTCTTAGATGCGCAAACTTGTATCTCAGAGCTTTGATGAATTACGTCATTTGATCAGCTTCCATGGAAACTACTAATTTCCGTTGCCTCTATATACACACTTACATGTCTGTTTTCCCAGTGCCTATTGCCAGTGGCACATTTGTAGGTACCAACTAGAAGAAAATAAGATTGAAAAAATATTTTTCTTTGGTTGGGAATATTATACATCAAATTTAGTTCAGTTCAGATCAAATGATTACTCTAACTATGAATAACACGTGAATGATGTCAGTTATGCTGCTTAAGAGGTCATGGCTACGGTATATGACAAACAATTATATCTGCATCTATATAGTACCATGGTTGACCGCGAGGTGTTGGTGATGGCGTTGGTTGCCAAGATTCAGTAGGGGGGGGGGGGGGGGGAAAAGGAAAAATAAGTGGGGGGGGGGGGGGGGGGGGGTGCATAATGCAAATATACAATTTAATTTTCTTCATGGACTGAATTTGTATCAATTAGTTAATGATATTCGGTAATTGTTACGCAATGGACTTGAGCATGTATTCATAAAGCATGATATTTTTCAGTCATTTTAAGGACTTAAAATTATATGCTCTTTGCATGAGATTTCAGCTTCACAGAAAGTAGGTTTACGTTATAATAGAATAATGTGTTTTATAATGAAATATATTTTAGTCGAGACGTGCGTTGCACGTGCATACTTACTATCCCAACAAACAAACAAAAATCCATCAATCTCAGCAACAAAAAATCTTGTCGGCCGGTCGCAACGAAAAATCTAGCTGCCCAGCAAAAGTGATCACCAGCTCAAACAAAAAAAATGGCTACCATCACAGGGTCGCAGAAAAAATTCTCGCCAATCGCGATAAAAATTCTCACCGGTCCGAGCAAAACTGATGGCCGGTTGCAGCAAAACATGGTTTGCCATCGTCGGGTTGGAGCAAAACTTCATGCCGGATGCCGGTCACAACAAAAATTCTCACCGGTCCCAGAAAAAATGATTGCCGATTCCAGCAAAAAAAATGACTAGGGTATCGCTAGTCGGTGATGCAGTGCGGCGGAGTTGTAATGGTAGACGGGGTATTCATGGGAGCTAGGGTATCGCTAGTCGACGAGCAAAGCATAGGGGCATGGCGCCGGTACCTCGTTTCATTCACGGGCGGGCGGACGACGGAGTGCTTGCGAGGCGACGACAGCGAGCTGCAACGACGATGCAGGGCAGCCAAGGCGAGCTGCAGCAGTGGAAGGTGGGCGTCGCGGCAAAAGCTACGACGCGTGGCAACGACTGCCGGTTCCATACAGGCGGACAACGGGGGACTCAATTTTGCATTCGATTTCAGCGGTTTCAGTTTTGCATGACCAAACGTAATGAGCTGGACCCAACGCTTAAGGATGGGACCGGCGGAGCGACCCGGCCGGTCGACCGGCGCAGAGTAGCGCCCATATCAAAACCAATCAATCACGATTTCTGTGGCGCCCCGTCTAGATCCGCCTCCGATTAGGATCCCCGATCGATTCCGTGTTCGTATTGGCTTCTCTCTCTCTCTCTCTCTCTCAAGATCCCATCGGTGGGCTAGCTATCGATCTATCAGACCGCGACCGACGACGCAGACAAGACGAAGGCAGCACGTACAGCAGGAGGATCCATCCACCGACTCTATGGGAGCATGGTTCTCTTCCCCTTGGCAGATGCTGCTCGATTGGATGGCGCAGCGTATGATCCCAAGGGCTTTACCTCCATTTGATGTCCCCCCTCTTGATGCGCGTCACCCTTGCACACCAGAGTACGTATGTACGCGACCCAAATCTCATGAAAACTTTAATACCTTCTTGTTTCTTCTTATTTTCAAGACAAGACATTTGTTCCATCCATTATGATTATGTTGAATCCCTGTTTTGTTTTGTTTAATTATTATTATTATTATTATTATTATTATTATTATTATTATTATTAATTGTTTCCTTTGACGGCAGAGAGTTCGACGACTTGCACATTTGCCGTCTCGGTCTCGCCCTCCATGCCCTCAAACATTACAATTCCAAGCACCCGGTACAATACTACTCCTACCCATCCGCAGGCTACCACCTAGTCTTCTCTCCATCTCGATCCATCCTTGCATATACACATGCACTACTGCTTTAGTTAGTTACTTGTATGCTTGTTTGAGATCCATGTCTTATATCTATATATGCATGCAGGATGCCGAGTTCTGGTCTCCTGACCAGCCCAAGGTTGCCTGCACTGGTTTCAAGAAAAATATCTAGTACCACCTCAACTTCTCCGCCCATCGCAAGGAAGACGGCGACGAGCAGAGGTTCTTTGCTGAGCTACGCTTCGTCCAGTATCCACGCAGACTTATCATCAAATCATGCACCATCTTAAGTACGTGCATAATGGTTCTATTATCGCTCATACTACCCAACTCGGTCCATTCGTAGCTAATTCTCTGCCCCTCTGTGTGTCTCTCCCTCTGTGCAGAAAAGCCGTTGTGCCGCTTCAAAAGCAGCTGCACACTTTGTCTAGATGAATCCAAGATTTTACACCCAAGCCACGTACAACTTGGGTGTGGGAAGGAGCATGAAGAGGAACTCTACCGCGAGAGGCATCAATGGGACTGGGACCCACGTAGAAAGGATTACTTCAGGAGAGAGATGGTTGAGACACCATTCCGGTTTGGCAGATGCCCTAACTTCGGTGTGGAAAAGAGGGCCACGAAGAGGAACTCTACCGTGAGAAGAGTAAATATAGCTAGGACAGGCATATATATGTAGACTGAATTGTTAGGAGATGCCCTTCCATTAAGCACCCAACCCTAGCCGCCCCTCCACCTCACCCCCCCCTCCCTCTTCCCTTCCTCGCCGCCGCCTGAGGCAGCCGCCGGGCAAGCCCGGGGCGCCAAGGATGGTGGCGGCGGGGCCTCGGTTGCCCTGCATCTGCGTGGGGAACCCTGAATCTGGAGCGGTGGCTCCATTGGCAAGGCACGGCCGGCTAGCAGCCGTGCGGGCGGTGGATCTGGTGTCCCGGCCGCGCGGGCGGCGGGATCCGGTGGTCGTTGGCGGCCGGCGGCGGCTTCTGCGGCGGTCGGTGCGCGCGATCTGGCGGCTCCCCTCCTCCCCTGTTCGGCGTGCGGGCCAGCCTGGTCGGGCCGCACTTCCTCTTGGTTGCCGGTTCTGTACAGGAGGCGCTGGTGGTGGCGGGATCTAGTTCGGGCGAAATCCCTAGCCGGCCATGAACGGCCGTGCCGACGGCGATGCCTGAGGGCGCCGTTCTCCTCCTTGGAGGCGTCGGTATGGACTGATCTCCTCACTTCACCTTCCCCTAGGTCTCCCGGGCGAAAGCCCTAACTTTGTTGGGCGGCGGCGGCGCTCACGGCGCCGTTCCCTTTTTGAAGGTGCCGCCTTGGGAACCTTGGGGTTGGGTGGCGCTTGTGGGTGGTGGGCGACGGCGGTGGTGCGGCCCTATCCTAGCATGGATTTACGTCCGATGTTTGGAGATGGACTCGCGTAGGTGAAGGTCGTCGGCTGACGTCGTGGTGGCGTCAATGGCAGAGGACCTGCCAAGGCTCGCGTAGGTGGAGGTCGTCGTTTGGCGTCGTGGTGGCATCGATGGCAGAGGACCTGCCAAGGTTGTCACCTCAATCTGCTCTGAAGATGGACCAGTGGAAGGTGGCGGCGACGACACATGTGAGTGCGTCAGACCGGTTTGAGCCCCGGACCCGGCAGATGGCTTGGTTGGGGCCTCCGGCTTTAGATGTTAGGCTTAGTGAGAGGTCTGGGTATGTGGCCCAACTTGCACCCCTTCATCATTTAGATAGGAGTAGCGGCAGATATTGCCAAGATGGCGGTTTCAGGCATATTGTTGTTCTACTTTGTAAGGTCCTCGAGAATAATCAATAAAATGGCCGCATGCATCTCCCAGATGCAGAGGCCGGGGGTCATCCTCCTTTTTCAAAAACAAAAGATGTGTTCCTTGTTAGGAGGAGACTGCCTTGATGTAGACAGCAGCGACCAATATCTTTGTTAACTCAACTAGCAAAGTGGCCCATTTGATGCGCGGGCTAGAATTTTATGAAGATTAATAATTATATCATATTATTTTATTTTTCTAAAGAAAATATGGAAGCAAGTGTGATGACATTTAGAAGTATAATACTTTTGCGAACATAGTTTTGTGGAAAATCACCAAAAGTATTTATTTTTTATATTAAAAAATCATTCTTAATCAAATAATAAGTTTGATTGAGAATCATTGTAAAATTTGTACCTACTAATATCTTAATATGGCAAAAATATTTGGAAGCATATTGAGTCATTTAAATTCCATAGTTGAACACATGCGAGAGCATCTCCTTTAGGGCCTCTTTGGTTCACCAGATTCGAACAAGAGTACCAAAGTGGCCCTATATTCCTATGAACCTAAGGGGTGAATAATGCGAAAAACTAAAAAGGTATATATATATATTCGTGTGGTACTCGACTTGTCGTATGAAGCATAGTGGCCCTTATGGAGTTGAGTATATTAGAGTTAAATTTAGGGTTTCATGGATATATAACCACCACAAATATTGTGCTAAATAAGATATGGCATGTGCATGGAACATCCTTAGTCATCTCACTAGTAGAAAAGGGGGCAAAGGTTCAGGCCAGAAAAGGCATTAATCCCGGTTTCGTTACGAACCGGAACTAATGTGAGCATTAGTCCCGATTCGAGCGGCGAGGGCGTCGGAAAGGCATTACTCCCGGTTCAAATGGGACCTTTAGTCCCGGTTGGTCCCACGAACCGGCACTAAAGGGTGCGATGCCCATTAGTACCGGTTCGTGCCACGAACCGGTACTAATGGTGCAATTTTCAAATCCTAACCCCCCCCCCCCGGGTATCGCCTTTTTAGTTTTGTAAAAAGCAAAAGAAAATGATAAAAACTTCAAAAGTTAGAATCCTTCGAGATGTAGTTATGTTACCACATCTACTAGTTAGGAAAATTTAAAAACTTAAATTTGGACATGTTTTGCAAAAAGTGCAGGGAAAACGTAAAACAGCTATAACTTTTGCATACGATGTCAGAAAAAAACGTATAATATATCAAAATGTTCAGCTCGAAAATCCACATCCGATGGGGATGGCCTATTGCCTGTTTGCAAATTTGTAGAATGCTCATATTCTAAAAGGAAAAAAAGTTATGGTCAAATTTCAGTTTTTTTTTGAATTTTTGTTAAATCTGGTCAAACTATGGTCAAACTACTTATTCAAGAAGTATTAGTGTTACTAAATAATTATTCAAGAATATTAGTGTTACTAAATAATTATTTCAGTTTTTTCGAATTTTGGTCAAATCTGGTCAAACGGTGGTCAAACTATGGTCAAACTACTTATTCAAGAAGTATTAGTGTTACTAAATAATTATTCAAGAATATTAGTGTTACTATATAATTTTATTTTTTTGAATTTTGGTCAAATCTGGTCAAACGGTGGTCAAACTATGGTCAAACTACTTGTTCAAGAAATATTAGTGTTACTAAATAATTATTGTTTTTTAGAACAATAGTTTCAAACTCAAACAGTGAAATGTGTAACTTCATGCTCAAACTAAATTCCTGAGGGTTAATAGGATTGACATCTTACTATTGTCAGGAAAACAACAAGTGCAGACTTGGAAACGAGGAAGAATAGACCCGGAAGTTAAGCGTGCTCAGGCTGAAGTAGTGAGAGGATGGGTGACCAGGCTGGAGTAGTGAGAGGATGGGTGACCGTCTGCGAAGTTAGATGATTTGGAGTGATGAGGGGTGATTAGAGATTAGAGGTTAAATTGAGCAGTGATGAGGGGTGATTATAGATTACAGGTTAAAATAATTCAAAATTTTGAAAATAAAAAAATTCAAAAAAATTTCAAAAAAAATTTCAAAAAAAATTCATAAAATTTCCTTTAGTACCGGTTGGTGTTACCAACTGGGACTAAAGGTGGACCTCCAGGCAGCGGCCACGTGGAGGGCCTTTAGTCCCGGTTCGTATAAGAACCGGGACTAAAGGGGGAGGCTTTAGTAACGACCCTTTAGTCCCGGTTCCAGAACCGGGACTAAAGGCCCTTATGAACCGGGACTAAAGGCCCTTTATCTACTAGTGTCTTGAATTCATGTACGAATGAGTATTATAGCATTTCAAAAATTAAGTACTATATGAATGATTATATGTTTCTTCTTACGTGTTATTAGATCAATAAAAAAATCACTGGATATTGTAACTGGTTAACCAACATTAAGAAATTATTGATAAATACAAATGCCCATCAGCATCGAAACTCTTGTCTAGAACATGAATCTTGGTAAGATAAAGATGGTTAATGTGTCGCTTGTTTTAAAACAATGAACAACTCCTTTATCATAGTGCTATAGCTATTTTTTTAAAGGGTACTGTAGGTCGTTCGAACTGCCACTAAATGAGAAGCTAAAATTCCAACTATTTTTCTTGTCGTCGCCGATAGAAAAATAACCCTACATTTGCTCTTAAAACAATGCACGCTACAACTCGCACATTGTCTCCTTTATTTTTTCAAGAATAGCTATCAAGCTAAGCCGCATAACTAAGTTACATGTGGTTACCTTAGTCCCAAAATGCCTAATCGTGTAGAAATCTATTGTGCGCACACATTCTTACGCTGTATAGATGAAAGGAATGGATGGCGTGTATTAAATATTGCTTCTGGCCTTCGCAAACAGAAAGGCAATGGGATGTTAACTCAAAAATATCTATGGGGCAGAGGTAGTTATTAGTTAGACTTAATTACAAATAGTTTTCTCTTGAAAAATAATACTATGAATGTAGATGTCTATCAGTGATAAGGAACAAATACTTGTCTGATTCATATTCTCCTTTCATCATGTGATACAAAAAAGAAACATGGAACATACTGTCTCTTTCTGGAGCATTTATTTTGTCTTTTTTGCCCAAACCTCCACGAATGTGATTCCATGGCAAAAATTGGCGCGTGTGTGTGGAAAAAACATCAATGTTTTTGCCAAAATATATATTCAGAATATTATTATTCTTTTACTATTTTTTAGAATTTACTGTTCACCCGAGCTCGTGTGAGCTCGAACTCACATACTCCATGTCCATTATCGCCACTGGTTTTCACACTAAAGCAGAAATATGCGCAGGTGCTTAAGCTTGTGATTCATGTATATTCTAGCATGGCATATCACCGTCTATGTGTGTAATTAATTAGAGAACACGACAGTTTTGACGAAAAAAAATTAGAAGCAAAGGAGCGTATTGTGTGCAAGCAAGTACAGGTATATTTTGCCACTGCAGATCAACTTCTATGTTTGCTATTAACTAAAGAACACAACAGTTTAGGCAGACAAAAATAATAATGGGACGTGCATGGCATGGAAGGAGCAGTAAAAGCTTGAATTGTTTGAGAAAATTGGACTGAGCAGTTGCCCTAGTTCTAGTCGCTGCAGATGCAGGCAAGTTTTGTTGTATGAACGGAGGGGCCGGCCGGTGCCTTCTACTGTGTATGTGTTCCGGTCGGTCGGGATCTTTCTATGCATCGATCCCTCTCAAATCTAGATCAGCAGCATATAAGGAAGAATGAATTAAAGGACGTGGAGCTGGGACGTGGCTAGCTTGTTGTGAGGCATGCTGACGGCTGTGCTAGGGCATCCCAACTTTTTGGCTGTTATATCCATCTGCTTGCCCCTCAATGTCCTGATGTTAGTTGATAGCATCATCCGCTTGTCCTCAGTGCCTTGATTTTTAGACAGTACGGACATCACCGATGACAGTGGCAACTTGTTGGATTTGGCCGCCAGATCGTTTCTTGTGTTTTGAGCGTGCATGTCTTTCCGGATGTCACTGATGGTAGCGGCCGCAACAGCGGAAACTTGTTCGATTTGGGGGCCAGATCGTTTCTTGTGTTTTCTGCGTGTGTGTCTTTCGGGCTGGCGGCCATTAAATCAAGCTTCATGTAATCAATCAAACCTTTACCATCTACTCATGCCCATTAGGATGGAGCACATCGTCTCGTCCTCAATGCCTTGATGGCTAGTTTTTTTTCTCATGCATATGAAAAGGCATCCTCATGTCATACGTTAGCTCCTTTTTTATAATACAGTAATGACGATGATGTATGGAACGTTTTTTTATTTAGTAATAATGGCAATGGTGGGTAATTATTTCATCTAAATCTTATCTAATGGCTATAAATTTAAGACTAATAAATAAACGGTAGGATGTTTCTAGTTATTGTGGTAATTTCTAGGATATATCTCTTTTTTCTGGTTAACCTGTCAAATACTTTTTATATATAATAAATAAATAGATTTTGAACTCAAAATTCACTAAGCAGCATCAACATCCAAACCTAAGCAACAATTACTCAAGAGACCTAGGGTTCATATATATGAACAAAATTAGTAAAACTACTTAAACTATTGAATTTAGAGGAGAGGGAGGTGCTCAATTCATCCATTCATTCAAATATACATTCAAACAATATTGAATTTAGAGGAGAGGGAGGTGCTCATGGTGGACGCGGTGGGGCCAAGACGGGGAGGGGAGACAGCCGCGTATGCGGGAGGGCCGGCGCGTGGGGGGGAGATCGAGTAGAGAGGGAGAGTAATGAAGGAGGGTGAGGGCGGCCATGCGAAGAGGATAAGATGAGCTTAGCAGCAGCGCGAGACATGGGCCCCCGCTATTGCTAAGCCCATTAGCTGTAGCGCGGGGTTAGGGCCCACGCCGCTGCTAAGAGGGGTCGGGGAGCTGGGCCTGGACAGGCCAGAATAGCAACGCGGGTGAAGGGTCCCGCACTACTGCTAATGGGCTTAGCAGTAGTGCAGGCACGTGACCCGCGCTGCTACTGTGGCCAGCCTATGGGGCACGATTGGGCCCACTTAGTAGTAGCGCCATTATCCCTGCAGTGCTATTACCTGTCTACCTATAGGGTTTCCTCTAGTAGTGATAGTTTTCTGCCAAAAACCTCCTCGCAAATTTAAAAAACTGCCACCCCAGCCTCAACCAACACATGTAAAATGTCACCCTAGCAGACGAGCGTTCGCCAGTTATCTATTTCTGTGCGCCGGTGACTGCTTGTTCAAGTATTTGATCTATGTAAGAGCATCTCCACTAGGCTCCTCAAGACGCCCCCAAGCCACTTTTTGGGCCCCAGCGGGCAAAAAACGACCCACTCATGCCCCCAGGACCTCACTTTTCGCCAGATTTGGGCAAAAATAGCCCCGGCGACCTCAGGCCACACCCAGCCCATCGGGGGGCACTTGGGACCGCTGACATTACTTTTTTGCATGGCTATACCCCACGGGTCAGCCTCTCTCCACTCTCTCTCTCTCTCCCCCTTTCTCTGCTAGGCCCACAGTGCATGCAAAAAGATCCGCCCCGCCCCGCCCCGCCTCCTCCTTTCTCTCCCTCCTGCCGCATGCTACTCCAGAGCTCGCCGCCCCGCCTCCTCAGCCCCGCCTCGCCTCCTCGTGGCCCCACTCTCTCCCCGCCGCCCTTCTCACCCCCGCCGCCGCCGCAGCCATGCTCCCGCTCGCCCGCACGGCCCTCCGCCGCCTCCATCTCCCGCTCCGGCCGCTGCACCGCCTCCATCTCCCGCACGCTCCTCCGCCCTGGCTCCCCTCCCCCGCTCCGTCCCGCCCCGGCTCCGCCTCCACCCCCCCGCCCGAGCTGCTCCGTCCCGGCCGCCCCGGCCTCGGTGCCTCCGCTCCCCCATGCCGTTCCCCCGCGTGCACGCCCACCCTCTACCTCCGCTCCCCCGCACGCGGCCTCGCTCGCACCTGGCTGCTCCACCCCTGCGTGTAGCCTCGCCCGCACCTGGCCACTCCGCCCCCGCGCACTGCCCCGCCGCTCCAGTCGCCCACCGTGATGAAAGCCGCCTGCATCGGTTTCAGAGAAACTTTCTGGTACCACCTCGGCTTCTCGGCTCGCTCAAGGATGCCGCTGAGAGACAACACTTCTTTGCCGCCAACTAACTGTTGAAACGTGCATCATCTTAGGTACCTAGCTAAATTTATTCTTCACGTTTCCTCGCCTCTAGCCTTACCAACAAAATGTGTTTGTTGGCTACTTTTTTTTAGGGTTGTTTGTTGGCTACTTGAGTATATGTATATCATGCAACTTGATGGCTAATTCTCTATTTGTCTGTATTTATTTATTTATTTATTCATCTCAACACATCCTCTACATTGTGTCAAAGGACTTGCATGTGGTGGTGTTCATAGTGGACGGGGTTTGTTTTCAGGTAAGTGATGGTCGATGTAAGATAGGTGGTGGATCGATGGGCATTTCATAAGTTTTCTTTCCCGTTGCAACGCACGGGCATATTTCCTAGTAACATATTATGTTACCATGAGCATCTCTCTCCTCATTAACTACTTGCCACATAAGCAAAAAAAAATTGAAATGCGCTATGTTACTAGTTAAGTTACTCCCACTATAACTGGCCTAACATTCTTGTGGCGCAACAGTCTGTGGCATAGCTGTGCGCCAAATTGAAGTTGGTGTACCCGCATAAAAAAGCATCATGTAACATGGTGATAGTCAGCATGGTACAGCCGCCATCTTCCGCATATATAGTTTGGGCATTCTTATTCGCACTGAACTTCATGTCGACCTCCATTGCCTTGAGAGCCATCATCTTCGACTCCAGGGCTCTCATCTTCTCCACCGCCGGTACCACCTCGGCTTCTCAGATCGCATCATCTTAGGTACTACCTAAATTTAATTTTACAACTCTCTTAGTTTCTTACGAGCTGTGTTTGTTGGACACTTGAGTAGATTGGCTCAAACCCCTTCCCTCTGGACTCGCTCCCGCGGGCGACTCTGGAGGGTAAACCCTAGAGCCGCCAGCCGTCTCCTCTTTGAGACCAGCTTTTCTACTCTCGGGTGTAGGTACACCCGAGTTTGGAAAAAAAAGAAAAACATGATCAAACAATGTCAAAAAAATCTGCAGTTTGGGGACATGAAACTTCATCAAATGTTCAAGCTTTTTGCAAGAATTCAGCGGAAAAAATACATCAGAGGAGCTCTCGGCAAAAAAAACAAAATCAATGTTCTAAGTTTGCGCACTGTTTGAGCACAGTTTGAGCATTGATTTTGTTTTTTTTGTGAGAGCTCCTCGGATGTTGTTTTTAGCTGAAACTTTGCAAAAAGTTCAAACACTTGATGAAGCTTGTTGTCTCAAGATTTCAGATTTTTCGGACCTTGTTTTATCACATTTTTCGAAGTTTTGCAAACTCGGGTATACCTACACCCGAGAGTAGCCACAACTTTCCTCCTCTTTCTCTCCTTTCCCTCACCACCGCCAGGGCGTGTCGCCGATCAAAAGTTAGCTCGCGTCGGCGATGGCGGGAATTCCTATCCCCTCGCTCGATGGCGGCAGGCGCAGGTCGTCGGCGTCGAGCAGTGGCGGCGTGCTGGCGGCGCTAAGGCGGGTGCTGGTGGCGGAGTCACTGGTGTGACGGGCCGGCGCGAAGGGCGTCGCAGCGTGGACTGGCGTGGCGGTGGCGGCGCCGACACTGGATCTGTCCGATTCGGTCGCGGCCGCAGGTGGCGATTGCCCCACCGGTGGGGCTTGCTAGGCGCCCTGGGAGGTTAGTCACCACGGGTGGTGGTGCACGCGGCTAGGAGGGTCATTGTCCCACCTCCCCTTGTCATGTAGCGCGCCACCATGGACCTAATGTCGATCTAATCTGGTTCCAGTAGGGCTCTCAATCCGGATGGGGGGCACAGCCGAGGGCTAGTGCTGCCGTCTCCCTCTCGACAAGGTCTTGGCCGGTGGGCTCCTCGCCTGGCCTTGGGTTGGGGGCGTCATGCCCAAGGGACCCGTGCCTACCCAGATCCGGGTCATGCCTGGATTGTCATGGTCGTCGTCTTCCACCCAAGGTCGATGTGCTCATCACCGTGACTCTTCCTCGCTCGGTCTGATGACTCGACGGAAGGATCAGGTGTGATCCGGAGGCATCGTTGATTTGCCCCTTCCTCCTTCACACTGATGGTACCTTATTTCAACCTGGCCCGTCGTGTGGAGTGCGCCTTGGAGTGGTGGCCTGCCGCCTGCGTGGTGAGTTGTGTTGAGGCGGTTCTAGAAGACTTGAGCTTATCGTCTGGGACTAGCTAGTTTTCCTAGTGGCATTGCTAGTCCCTATTGTTTGGTTCCCTATTTTTAGCTATGTGTGCTTCTCTTTTATAGCTGGTATCCCCAACAGTGTGGGTGTGCGTTTGTATGCTTCATCACCTTCTGTATTGGTTGTGGCTTTATTTATAAAATCAGGTGGAAGCCTTTTCCGGTATATGTATATACTAGAAGGAGACGCACGCTTTGCATGCCATTTTTCTCTTTGTCGTTGTAAAAATACTTATATATGCAATCAATCTCTTTATTGAACAGTGCATTAAATGCTAAGCTTGCAATGTGCCTTTTTCAGAAGAAGAAAATTCACAGATAAATCATGATACTATAGGAAACTCCCTTGTATTATGATTACAATTTTTTTACCAAACTCTACTTCCCTACCGTGACATATAAATTATCCTTAGGACCATGATGAAACATATTGCAAAACCATTATTCCCGACAACTCTTCGAAGCTCTACCAATCCAAGGAGCAACTAGTATAGAAAATGGGGCTGTGGTAGAAAAATAGAAAAGATCAATCTGGGCCATCAGATCAACCATGGATGGTACAGATTTCAGTGGAGACTGCTGGAATTTAGTCTATTTTGGGCAGCCCAATAACTATTTCAGAAATTCCTAATAAATCCTAGAGGCCCACTTAGCCCATTTGTGCAAGGCAAGGGATACTACTAAAGTTTAGTCCCACATTGCTAGTTTAGTGGGAGTCGGACCTCCTTATAAGGGAGGTTCTTTCCCCACTTGTACGAGCATGAGAATAAGAGGGATATCCACGCGCGCTCCTCCTCCGCCGCCGCCTGCCTCGTCGCGCCGCGCCGCGGGTTGCGGGAATGAGCCGAGCCGATATCTAAATTTTTGCCACGCACTACGGGTATACGAAAGGTCACACGGAAGCTGAAAAGACTTTTGCGAAAGTGAAGTTCGAATGCGAACGGTGCAGCCCTTCGGCTGCCGGCTGTTCGTTTCGCCTCCCGTCGCTGCCCTCTCGCCTCCTTCTCTTGCGCCTATAAAAGGTTGCGGCGTGCACCGCGAGTCGGGACAGTAGGCCTCCGAAACCGCACCACTTTGAGTCATGTAAGTCCTGTACGGGAGAAGGGTGATAAGGTTTTTGGGGAGTGCTCCGCGCGACTACTGACTTCTTCATCACGGACTCCGACGACTACTTCCCCGACGACGACTTCTTCTCCGACGTCGACATCCTCATCAACGACATGGCTGGAGAGGATGTCGACCCCAAGTCCAGTGCTTCCGCTGCTGCTGTCCCGTACGTATTCATGTTCCTTCTGTTAGGAGTCCTGCTACAGTTCTCGCCTCTAGTTTGTGCCCTACATATGTTAGGTTATATGTCGTATAAGCAGCTTCATCTAGTGTCTGTTCTAGATGTGTTTAGCACAAGTTCATATATGCAGACGATGTTTACCTTCTCTCTGTCAGATTGCATGACTTGCTTTATATTTCCTATATTAGTCATGCTTTATCTAGTATTTCCATTAGCAAAATTATTTGGTAAATTGCTCATATTTCCAACAACCCAAAAACCTTATTATAGGCAATTTACACCAAGTGGTTTTGCTGCTTCCACGAGGCCTCCTATGTTTGAGGGTATCCACTATAAGAGGTGGCGCGTGAGAGCAGTCTTATGGTTTAAAACCATGAGTTGCTATGACGCCACTCGTGGCAAACCTGAAGGGGAGCTTGATGCTCAACAGACGCAAGCCTTTCAGAAAATGGATACTCTATTTAAGGCTGCTCTCTTGAGTGTTCTTGGTGAGAACATAGTTGATGCTTATGCGTCAATTGATAATGGAAAAGATATGTGGGATGCACTCGAGGCCAAGTTTGGGGTCTCGGATGCTGGCACTGAGCTGTACATCATGGAGCAATTCTATGATTACAGGATGACTGAAGAGCGCTCCGTGGTTGAGCAAGCTCATGAGATACAGTCATTTGCTAGAGAACTTGAGCACTTCAGTTGTATGCTACCGGACAAGTTTGTTGCCGGAGGTATCATCACTAAGCTTCCTCCTTCGTGGAGGAACTTTTCTACCTTGCTGAAGCATAAGAGGCAGGAGTTTTCCGTTCCGGATATCATTGGCACTCTTGATGTGGAAGAAAAGGCGAGAGCAAAGGACACACGTGCTCGAGGTATTGAGGGAGGATCTAGTGCCAATGTGGTACAGAAGCAGAACTTCCAGCCCCACAAGTTCAAGAACAAGGGCAAGTTTGATGGTAAAGCAAAGTTTGATGGGAAGAACAAGGTTGTGCAACACACGAACTTCAAGAAGAAGAATGGCAAGAAGAAAGGTGCTTGTCATGTGTGTGGGGATCCTGATCATTGGGCTCCTAGTTGCCCTAATCGCTTTGACAACCGTCATCCTGGGAAAGGCGGCAAGACCGCTAATGTTGTCATTGGAGACACTGACATGAAGGATGCTGGGTATGGTATATTTCCCACTATTCTTTCAGTATGTCATTCTCCTGATTGGTTGATTGACACGGGTTCTAATGTGCATGTATGCGGTGATATTTCCATGTTTTCGTCTTATCAGACCGTAGGGACTTCAACCGTGTTGATGGGCAACGGTTCAAGTGCTTCTGTTCGTGGTGTTGGCATGGTCGATCTGAAGTTTACTTCGGGGAAGATCGTGCGGCTGAAGAACGTGCATTATGTCCCCTCCGTCAATAAAAATCTTGTTAGCGGATCTCTTCTGTGTAGAGATGGCTACAAGCTTGTCTTTGAGTCGAATAAATTTGTAATATCCAAGTATGGAACCTTTGTTGGTAAAGGCTATGAGTCAGGAGGCCTGTTTCGTTTATCCTTATCAGACGTTTGCAATAAAGTTGTTAATCATATTTGCAACAATAGTGAATCAAATCTGTGGCATTCACGTCTTTGTCATGTTAACTTTGGTTGCATGTCGCGACTAGCAAAGTTGAACTTAATCCCTAGTTTCACCACTGTCAAGGGATCAAAGTGTCAAGTGTGTGTGCAAGCTAAAGCAACCTCGTAAGTCTCACACGACTGCGAACGAGAAATCTTGCACCAACTGAAGCTCATACATTCAGATCTTATGTGAAATGAATGGTGTTTTGACAAGGTGGAAAAAATATTTCATGACGTAATTGATGACTCCACTAGATAACTGTCGTGTGTATCTTCTGAAATCTTAAGGATGAGGCTTGAACTTTTTCAAGATCTATAAAGCTGAAGTGGAAAACCAACTTGATCGAAAAATCAAGAGGCTTAGGTCCGACCGTGGTGGAGAGTATTTTTCCAATGAATTTGATGCTTTTTGTGCGGAACATGGTATAATCCATGAGAGGACGCCTCCCTATTCACCTCAGTCAAATGGGGTGGCCGAAAGAAAGAACCGTACTCTAACTGATTTGGTTAACGCCATGTTAGACACATCGGGTCTCTCCAAGGCATGGTGGGGGGAGGCGATATTGACAGCATGTCATGTCCTGAACCGAGTCCCCACAAAGAACAAAGAGATAACTCCATTCGAGGAATGGGAGAAGAAAAGGTTAAAACTCTCTTATCTGCGAACATGGGGTTGTTTGGCGAAAGTCAATGTTCCAATTCCAAAGAAGCGGAAGCTTGGACCAAAGACTGTGGATTGTGTTTTCCTGGGATATGCTTTTCATAGCATTGGCTATAGATTCTTGGTTGTAAAATCTGAGGTACCTGACATGCATGTCGGTACGATCATGGAGTCGAATGATGCGACTTTCTTTGAAGATATCTTTCCCATGAAGGATATGGCTACCTCATCTAATCAGGAGATGCCTAGTTCATCGAATCAGGAACCAGTTACAATTACCGAACCTGCCATTTCGATGGAACACTTTGAAAGTCCTGTGGAGGAGAACAATGAAGTTCCTACTAGGAGCAAGAGACAGAGGACTGCAAAGTCCTTTGGTGATGATTTTCTTGTGTATCTCATAGATGACACTCCCAGTTCTATTTCAGAGGCCTATGCATCTGAAGATGCTGACTACTGGAAGGAAGCGGTTCGTAGCGAGATGGATTCCATCTTGGCGAATGAAACCTGGGAGATAACTGATCGTCCTTATGGGTGCAAACCTATAGGATGCAAATGGGTATTCAAGAAGAAGCTTAGGCCTGATGGTACTATTGAAAAGTACAAGGCTCGGCTCGTGGCTAAGGGTTATACCCAAAAGGAAGGTGAAGACTTCTTTGATACTTACTCACCTGTGGCTCGACTGACCACTATTCGAGTTCTACTTTCACTAGCTGCCTCGCATGGTCTTCTCGTTCATCAAATGGATGTTAAAGACTGCTTTCCTAAATGGAGAGTTGGACGAGGAAATTTATATGGAACAACCAGATGGGTTTGTACTAGATGGTCAGGAAGGGAAAGTGTGCAAGTTGCTGAAGTCTTTGTACGGACTTAAGCAAGCACCCAAACAGTGGCATGAGAAGTTTGAAAGAACTTTAACAACTACAGGCTTTGTTGTGAACGAAGCTGACAAATGTGTGTACTATCGCCATGGTGGGGGCGAGGGAGTTATCCTGTGCTTGTATGTTGATGACATACTGATTTTCGGAACAAATCTGAATGTTATTAAGGAGGTCAAGGATTTCCTATTTCGTTGTTTTGAGATGAAGGATTTAGGAGTGGCTGATGTCATTCTAAACATCAAGTTGTTGAGAGACGATGATGGTGGGATTACTTTGCTTCAATCTCACTATGTGGAAAAGATCTTGAGTCGCTTTGGCTATAGTGACTGCAAGCCCTCTCCAACACCATATGATGCGAGTGTGTTACTTCGAAAGAATCGAAGAATTGCCAGAGATCAATTGAAATATTCTCAGATTATTGGCTCGCTTATGTACTTAGCAAGTGCTACAAGACCTGACATTTCTTTTGCTGTTAGCAAACTGAGTTGGTTTGTCTCAAAACCAGGAGATGTGCATTGGAAAGCTCTAGAGAGAGTTTTGCGTTATTTGAAAGGCACTGCAAATTATGGAATTCACTACACCGGGC